>NC_085880.1:42219384-42366884 GCF_034702125.1 Engraulis encrasicolus | reverse complement strand
AGAGAAAGAGGGAGAGAGAAAGCAAGCTGCCAGACCCAACATTCCCCGCCCAGTGTTGTCATTAAACTACTAAACTGCGGCTAGTAGCTAGCTCCCAAGGGGGGCTAACCAGGCACAGCAGCAGTCCTCCAAAGCAGACTGGATTATCATCATAATAGCTAGCCCATTACCCGGAACGGCAATTAGCATGCTGTTCTCTGAGGGCTTCTTTGTGTTGTGGGGGGTTTGTGAATGAGCTGTGGTGCCATTTTGTTTTGGTGGGACGGGAGTGTGTGTGGTGGGGGAGAGACCTATAGTAAGGTGGTTGGTTGACAACAACTAAACTATGGTGGTGTCCTGAGGAATCTGATGGAGACACATGTCGAAACGTTAGTCTGATTGCACTGACAAAACACTGATATTACTTAGCCCCGCTCTGGTTGCACCGGAGGGTTACTTTGAGCCACGTAGTACGTATTGGGGGAGAGACCTATGCTAAGGTGGTTGGTTGACAACAACTAAACAAGAGTGGCTATGGTGGTGTCCTGAGGACTCTGATGAAGACGCATGTTAGACTGATTGCACTGATAAAACAAACTACAGAAAATAGACATCTGTGTTGCACCAGATTCTTTTCCCTTTTTAATTATGATTTAGCCCCGCTCTGGTTGCACCGGACTCCGGAGTGTTACTTTTGAAGTGCGCATTACGTATTTCCTTTGTTTTAAAAGTGGTTGACATCATCCAAACAAGATGAGAGGAGCAGCTGACTCACCTGCTGCGACTTCAGTATGGCGGCGCCGATGGCGTCCACGTGCTGGGCGATGGCGTCGCCGGCCGACTTGTAGCGCTCGTTGACCTCGCCCACCATCTTGTCCAGGCCCTCGCGAGCGCGCCAGGGCACCAGCTCCAGCAGCGAGCTGCTCACCTCGTTCAGGCTCTCCACCTGGGGCTTATGGACCTGGACATCCTTCAATAGAGCCTGAGGAAGACAAGAATGAATTAACCCGTTAAAATACGGTGTTTGTTGTTACCAGAATGACAATTTGTTGTTACCAGAATGGCAATGACCAAGTCGTAGTGCATTACAAAAGGCCCTGTGTTGTCATAGTAGAGTAGTAGTATGGTAATTAACCTTTTGATGACTATTACAGTGTTCCTCAGACGGTACAGCATGCATTAAGGGGCTACCCCTAAGACACAGCCCTTGTTATAAATTAGAATGGCAATGACCAAGTCGTAATGTATTAGGCCAAAGGACTACTAAAGGCCCTGTGCACTGTCATACTGGTGTAGTACTACGGTGGTAGTAATGTTCTGATGAACTTGTGCAACAACCTACAATTACCGCAGACCTAGTGACAACACATGCTAGCTGTGTCATGTCAATCTAAATAACAGGGTGATCATCACTAGGCTTTTGTTTCATGTAGACATGTGTAGTGACACCATTTAACAATACGAATCTTGTATCTAGGTGTATAAATGCTAGCTGTGCTATGTCATTCATAATGACAGGGTGGCCATGGCCAGACTTTTCGTGTCGACCTAGCGACAACATTCAATAACATCAATCTTGTATCTACTGTATATAGATGCTAGCTGTGTCATGTCAATCTAAATGATAGGGTGACCATCACCAGACTTTCTTTTTGTGAGACCTGTGTAGGGACATCATCTATGCAAGCTGTGCTATGATAACATTCATAATGACAGGATGACCATCGCCAGACTTACTTTTCGTGTCGACCTAGCGACAACATTCAATAACATTAATCTTGTATCTACTGTATATAAATGCTGTCAGATGTAAATGACAGGGTGACCATCACCAGACTTACTTTTCGTGTTGACCTGTGTAGTGACATCATTCAACGATACAAGTCTTTTATCTACGTGTGTAAATACTATCTGTGCTATGTCATTCATAATGACAGGGTGGCTGTAGCCAGACTTGGTGGGGGGAGTAATTAACCAGTGCTCTTCCCCATCCTCCTCCATGACTGAGGTACCCTGAGCATGGTACCGTCCATGCCGCACTGCTCCCTTTCGGGCGCCATTGGGGGCTGGTCCCTTGCACGGGTGAGGCATAAATGCAATTTCATTGTGTGCAGTGAGTGAACACTTGTGTGCTGTGGAGTGCTGTGTCCTAATGATAATGCGAGTTGGAGTTTCTCAGTTGGGCTTTCACGTTCACTTACTTTCCGCGTCTCCTGCACCTGACTCAGCTGCTCTCCGACGGGCTCCTGGGTTCCGAAGACGTCCAGCTCCGCCTCCACCGTGTCCAGCCAGGAGGTCAGGTCCGTATGGGTGCCCTCCAGCTTGGTGGCCAGCGACAGAGCCTGCTCCAGAGTCTTGGTCACCTGGTTGCTCATGGTGTTTATCTCCGCGTAACCCGTCTTGATGCCATCCAGCTTGCCTTGGATGACGACCACCTCGTCCCCTGTAGCAAGGCAATTACGATTATTGACGATTATTGCTCGGTTACATTGTTTTTTTGTTTTCTTTTTTCATAGTTGTCTGTTGGATGACAACCACCGCCTCGTCCCCTGTAGCAAGGGGTAGCAAGATTATTGCTCTGCTGTTACAGTTTGTTTTCTTTATGTCATAGCTGTTTGTTGGATATTGTTTTTAAAAGAAGGATTACATAAATTTAACTGGCCCAATGTGAATATTGGAAAGACATTTGGAACATGCCCCAAAGCAAAACCTTTTCACGTCTGGAATCTATTTCACTAATTACATAGATACCTGCAGCAGGATATTTATTTCATTTGACCATGGTAGTGGTCTTTGCACACAAACGTAATCATTATTCAATTCATGAAATCTACTGTTTTTCGATGACGCACTGATTTTTGCTGAATCCCTGAATATTCTGGAATCTACGCAGTTGGGAAGCCTAACCTGTGGTTTGCTTCAACAGTTCCATGCCGTTGGAAATGGCCTGATCAACATTCTGCTTCTTCAGCTGGATCTCTTCATGAAGACCCTAAAGTGAGAAAATAAAAAACTTAGTAGGGGAAGGGAATTAAAAAAAACAGCCGCACCAATTTTCCAATACCATCATCCATGAACTGGCAGATGAACTGAGGTAACCAACGAATAAATAAATACACAAATAACCAACGTAAACAAACAAACTTAAGTTGAAATGATGTAACTGAATTGTGTGATGTGGGGTTACAAAGGGACAGTAGGAGGGAGGGTTTCGGGGGGGTGGTTGGTTAGCTGGCTTGCAGAGACGGCTACACTACCAGTTGTTCCTCGTGCTGCATTTGCAGGACGTCCGCCTTGTAGTCCTCCACCGCCACCTCGCTGAGGCGTCCATGCACCTCGCTAAGCCAGTTCATCAGGGCCACCTCGTCCTCTCCGAACAGCTGGGCGTTGGACAGGGCCTGCTGCAGGAGCTCGGCCTTGCGGCGACACCTCTCCTGCAGCTCGATGAAGCCCGTCTGGGTGGCGTCCAGGCGGCCCTGAACCAGCTCGCGGTCGTCCAGGCTGCTGACGGCCCGCAGGCTCTGGCCCAGGCTCATGGCCTGGTGGAGGTCCTTACTGTGGCCCATCACCTCCTCCTCCAGGGCCTGGGGTTGGTGGAGAGCCCACGGAGGTGGAGGAGGAACAGGAGGAGGAGCAGGGATGGGGGTGGGAGAGAGGAGGGAGGAGGAGGAGGAGGAGGAGGAGGAGGGATGGAGGTGGAGGGTAAGGAGGGAGGAGGATGAGGGTAAAGGTACAGGAGGAGGAGGAGGAGGGTGGGGGTAGAGGAGGTGGAGGAGGAGGAGGGGCGTGGACCAGGGTTGGGGTAAGGAAGGAGGAGGGTGGAGGGTGGAGGGATAGGAGGAGGAGAAGGAGGTAGAGGGTGGAGGTAGAGGAGGAGGAGGAGGAGGAGGAGGAGGAGGAGGGATGGGGGTGGGGTAAGGAGGGTGGAGGAGGAGGGAGGAGGAGGAGGAGGAGGAGGTAGAGGAGGAGGAGAAGGAGGAGGTGGGGGAGGAAGAGGAGGAGGAAGAGGTGGGGGGAGGAGGATGAGGAGCAGGAGGTGTAGGAGCAGGAGGTGGAGGAAGAGGAGAAAGAGGAGGAGGTGGAGCAGGAGGAGGAGGAGGAGGATGAGGAGGAGGAGCAGGAGAAGCAGGAGGACGAGGAGGAGGAAGAGGAGGAGGAGGAGGCGGAGGAGGAGAAGGAGGAGGGATGGGGGTCGGGTAAGGAGGGTGGAGGATGAGGGAGGATGAGGGAGGAGGAGGAGGAGGAGGAGGTGGAGGATGAGGAGGAGAAGGAGGAGGAGGTAGAGGAGGAGGGAGGAGGAGGGAGGAGGGAGGAAGGTATGGGGGTAAAAAACAGCAACAAAAAACAACAACAAATGGAAACGTAAATAAAAATGAATTGATGACCCATGCATGAACTGAAGTAACATAAAGAAAACATATAAATCATAGGAGACCAATAACTCAACAGGTGATGTATGAGGTAAATGAAACCCGATAACAAAGGCAGTGAAAAGAGACCCATAGATGACTCATCATGGCTTCAGGAGGAGCTGGCAGTTGGCAGTTGGCAGCAGGTTATGTGTAAAAGTACACCTCGTCCTCTGCCTTTTTTTTTATCAAAAGTGAGAAGTCCGCACACTTAAAATCCTTTTTGTTGCATTTTATTATTTCATGACAGGATTACGTTTCGACCTCAACAGTCTTCATCAGATTCTTGGAGAATGAAATAATGAATAAAATAATAAAATACAACAAAAAAGGATTTTAAGTGTGTGCGGACTTGTCACTTTGAAAACTACAGTTGGCCTTCGTCCTGCACCTTTTCCTGGGATGTGCACAATCCTCTCCTTCAACTGACTCCGCCTGTTTTGTTACCTTGTGCTGTGCGATCTGCTCCTCCAGCTTGGCGGTCTGGGTGCCGATGGGCTCGGAGTTGGCCAGCCGCTTCTCTGTGGAGCTCAGCCAATCAGCAAGGGGCTCCAGGGTCTCATGGAACTGCTGAGCCACCACCAGGATGCTGTCCAGCTGCTTCTGCCTGTAGTGGACATCACAATACAATTACAGGGTAAGCGGTTAAGGCATCAGACTTGTAGCCCAAAGGTTGCTGGTTCGACTCCCGACCCGCCAAGTTGTTGGGGGTAGTAATTAACCTGTGCTCTCGCCCATCCTCCTTCATGACTGAAGTACCCTGAGCATGGTACCATCCCGCCGCACTGCTCCCTTGGGGCACCATTGAGGGCTGCACCCTTACACGAGTGAGGCATAAAATGCAATTTCGATGTGTGCAGTGTGCAGTGAACACTTGTGTGCTGTGGAGTGCTGTGTCACAATGACAATGGGAGTTGGAATTTCCCAATGGGCTTTCACTTTCACTTTTCTTTTTCAAGTGGGAGGTCCCGGAGCGCAGAGGATGGGTGGCTCCCCCCCGAGGGGGAGTCGGTGATGTCTTTCCCTGAGGTTCCATCCAAGGTTCCGGAGCTCTCGTCTGAGGTTCCGGAGCTAGCTCCCCCTTGCTCCCCCTCAAATTAAGCACTGCGTACATTACATTACAGGTCTTTGTGTATGTTTTGTATTTGTGTATTTATGTAAGCTGTCAGTCACCTTAGTTTGCCTCGGGAACGGAGAAGTCAAAAGTAAATGTAAAAGTTTCCTTCCTACACAAGTAACTTCTCTGAGTAACTAGGAGACCTGTGTACTTGTCTTACGATCAGCAAACTCTGCACTGGTTGTATCAGGTTTGTGGTGGGTCCATAGGTTAGGTTTTCAGTGTTTTTTCAGTAACAACATTCTCATTAGGTACAAGGGAGTAAATGGTGTAACAGCTTTGTAATGCCATGTGCTAGTGTTGTAATTACACCACAAAAGTACTTTTACTTCTGAAACCTCTGCTCGGGAATAAGAAAAGTACTCTACTCTACTCTACTACTCTACTCCACATGTAAAGACTATTCAGACAGGACTAGTTTTATGGAGGGACCTGGGTTAAATGTATAATAACCAGGAAGTTTAGTCCTGTCTGAACACACCATGTCAGTAAAGATTCATCATTTCCCATTCTCTGTCAACCTGAAGTGTGTTTCTGAGGGGCAAGTATAATATTACATATTATGCTTGTACTGTACACTGTGCGCATTAGTGTGTACACAATATGGACAGTTTTGCCTGAAGTGTTTCAGCTTTGCTTCTGAAAGGTTCGTGTTGTGTTACCTAACGCACTATACGTCCTTCATGAGTGTAGTAGTAGTAGTTTTAGCCTTTATTGCCCCCGAGGGGAAATTTGTTCTCACCACACAAGGTGCAGTCGCCGCAGAGCAGCCCCTATATAAGAACACCTGTCAACCCACCTGTACATTACATATGTTTGTGCATGCAGCACATTTGAATGGTCCACTCCCTCCCCACTCTGTGCAAATCTGTGTGGAAAGTGTGTTTGTGGAGAAGAGTGACAGTCAGCGTGTAGTGTTACCGTGTTACCACTGCTGCCACTGACAGCTTTGTCCGGGCCAGGGATAAAGTAATTTGAAAGGGCCCCCCTAACCAATACATACAATTTAATGAGGACCTATTTCTACCTTCACTACCCCTCTTTCCCTGGGCCCGGGACAGCTGACCTCTTTGCCCCATCATGCCACCTTCCCTGAAGTGTCCCAGTACCTGAATGGTGAGAGTCCACTCCCCACTCTGTGTAAATCTGTGTAATCTGTGTAAATCTTTGTAATTGTGGGGAGGAGTGAGAGTGCATGGGCGTAATTTTAGGTGTGGATGGTGGGTATACTGTATGTCCATACCACTTTTTAGATTAACCTAGCCTGTTCCTTCCACCTTATCACACATATAATGAAAAATAGCTAACCAGGACAATTTGCCATACTAATGTCCCCACCACTTTCCAAGTCAAACCTACACCTTTGTGAGTGTGAGCGTGAGGGTTGTGTTACCCATCCACTGTGTAAATCTGTGCTTGTTTGGAGGAGTGAGTGTGAACGTTGAGTTGTTGAGTGTTGGGGTTGTGTTACACGTACCTGTTCTCTGCTTTCTTCAGGAGGCCGTCCCACCTCTGCCCCAGGCCCTCCACCTCTCGGCTGATCTTCTCCTTGTCCTGCGTCTCCGCCAGCTCCGTCACCTTGCCGGCCTCCTTGCGGATCAGCTCCACTGTGGGTCGACGGTCATCCAGCAGTCGCTGCAGAAGCTGATCCATACAAACACAAACACAAACATGAACACAAACATAAACACAAACACATAAGCAACGTTGCTATATTTTGTGATGCAGGCTATTCTGTAGATACTGCATGCACTGTTGATATGCTGGTCATCCAGAAGCTGTGGTAAAGTTAACAGGAATGTTTTAATAATAAAAATAAAGTTGAAATGATGAAGTACTGTACAATGACATAATGTACAATGGCATTGAAGAGCTAACTACCATAGTACTAAACTGCACATAGCACAGGGTCTTAACTTAAGTAATGCACTATGACTTGGTCATAGTGATTCTGGTAACAGCCAATGTACTGTAGGCCTGCAGTTTATTGCCATGTCTTAACAGGTTAAGCACACACCTTTTGTTCTTGTATTTGCGCCTTGACCACTTTGAATTCGGCCGACGGAGGCTTTTGATTGGCCACCAGCTCCTCGGTGTCGGTGAGCCAGCTGAGCAGAGACTCCAGGGCGTCCTGAAACCTCCCACAATGCAACAGGGCCTCGTGCAGCTGGGCCGAGCGCTCCGCAACCTGCAAAAAAGCAAAGCAAGTTAGCACACCCACACTTCCTTTTTCAATAAGGCCCAATAATGCTGTTAACTGCTAGGCTACTGCATCCAAACACCCATTTAAGTTGCTATTAGTAGAATAATAAGCCAATGAAAACAGGGAGGGGGGAAATGGGAACTGTAATTGTAAACACAAGTCGTTTTCATTTACTGTACGAGTGACGTCATGTGTTATTTTGCGTGTGATGTTGGTCCAGATATAATCAGCGAAGGAGGTTAACGTAATATCATCCCGTACCTTCTTGTTGAGGGTGTTCCACCTGGTGTTGACATCGTCGAGGTCCTGCTCCAGGCCCTTGGTGTTGGTTCCTTTGGCAGCGTTCTGGATCAGGCCCTGGCCAACCCAGTTCAGGTCTTGTAATTGAGCTTGTAATGACTCAATTGTGTCTTTCTGGAACACCTGAAATTATACCAAGTATCGTTTTCATTAGACATTAGACTTTCATTTCTCATAATGCATGCAGACAAACCAAAAGCAGACAAGAACGTTTTTCGTGCAGTCTACAATGCTGCCAAGGGTATTTGTGAAACTGGCTGGTTTGACTTCTAAAAAAGGGAATTTGCCTTCGACCAAAGCTCTCCCTACCATGCCGCCGCCGCCCACGTCCAAGGCAAATACCATCACACACACATCAAGGAATATCCAAATTAGAATAAAACACAAAACCCTTTTTGTAAACATTCATTAATTTCCCTTCAGCGAGAAAATGACTTCCTGTTTGTTCATGGATCAGGTTTGAATCTGTCAGGCTAAGTTTCATTGTACTAAATGTGTTTTGATAAGATCTTTCATCCTTTAACAACTCGTGCAGTCAGGGCCGGATTAAGATGGCCTGGGGCCCCTAGGCTACAGGTGGCTGTGGGGCCCCCAGGAGGCCAAATTTTGGGCCAAATTTACATAGACAGTGTCATAATTGCGAGCTAGGAATTAAGGACAAAATGAACCAACTGAACTCAACATGACAAATGAATGTTTCAATATTGCATCTGGTCACAATTCTGCAAATTTTTCTCTTTTGGCTAGTCAAAGGCCCCCTGGCAGGTGGGGGCCCCCTAGGCTGCAGCCATATCTAGCCTGTGCATTAATCCGGCCCTGTGTGTAGTAGCATGTACTCGATCACTTCCCTGTCTGGTACAGCGCTGGGACTGCTGTTCCTTCCCTGTTCCCAGAGATGAAAACACAGTCTGTGTGTCCACTGCTCTGCTAGGCTACGGGGCCCTGTGTTATTTTCCTACCCTGTCTAAATATAGCCAATTGTCATTATAGCGAATGCAAGAGCATGTCCATAACAAGCAGTCCTGCACTGTGTATAGTACATCACAGCTCAGCACAATGCAGCAGGACACAGGCTCTTACAATCAGAGCGAGTCACAGCTGCACAGGATCACTGAGTCACCAGGAGTACGCGCAACACAACACAACACAGCACAACTTGAGCCCCAAACCCAATTCAGGCCTGTCGTAATCTGATAGAGTCACCACAGCACCACAAACTCCACTGACTCTGCCTGCCTGCCTAGCTCCTAGGAGGCACTAATCAGAAGTGGCATGTTTATCAAGAGAATTTTGTTATTCGTCCTGTCAGGCGGGGGTGGGGGTGTGGTGTCATTGACACACGGTCACCCTGAAGGAGGATGATACAACCAAAAGTTATAGATAGATGTAGGTACTGTATGTGGAATGGGAGGGTTGAAGTAATTTGTGAACATTGTTGCCGCTGGTACCAATTCTCACCATATTTTCTACCAAAGTTGTTAATCCTGGGGTTCAGAAAGTACGTCAAAGACCCTGCCTGCCAAAACTTTGATTCCGACCAGCTCTGAATCAGCTGATCATTACAAGAACCCAAAGCAGGTAGACCAGCTACAGTAACCTCAGTGAAATCACCTGTATTGGAAGAAAACTGTGGCAGAGCTTACACTTTTGGACCGGGTTTTTAAACCCTTAGCGCAGAGCCTATGTTTATAACCTTACTGCCACCGAAATTGTATTGGCTATGTCTTAATCTGTTACTTAAGGCACTCAGTGCTGTCATAGCAATGTTGTTATGATGTAGTGGAGTATTTCCTGCAAAGAGTGAATAGGCCTGCCGGTGACCCCATCTGCAGGAAGAGGGTACCACCTCTGCTTTCTAAGTATACCTGAGGTGGACAGAGGCCTGACAGGTCCAGCTGGGACGTATCCATAGCAGCGATGGCGGACAGCATGTTCATGATCTCCTCTTCTCCCATCTGCTTGAAGATGGGGTGCACGCCATTGGCCACCTCCAGAAGGAAGTCCTCGATGTCTGCGATGTTGTACTCTGAAGATCCCTCCTCAAGGTCACCACCTAATGACTTCTGGTCGTCGTCTCCTGGCATCGTCGTCGTCTCTGCGAGTCTGTGGTTGAGCGGTTCGCTTTTGCCATTCATGCATGTCGTCTCGGGCTGTGTCACTACCACGCTGGTCAACTCTGAATCCTCCGAGTCCGGTAACGTATCCTCGAGCAGCTCCGCAGTGGGGAGCTCCTCGTAACCGGCAAACGTCCGCGAGCGTCTGTCTTTACGCATCCTCCTGGACGAGCCGGTTCTCGACCCGGACCCAGAACCGCACCTCGACCCAGACCTCGACCCTGATCCCGATCCGGAGCACGACGGCAGCGAGGGCATTGACCCCTTCGAGTCCGTACGGTCCCCGTTGGTGAGCGCGTGCTCCACACAGCTGAAGTCGACTGTCCCGCCGCAGTCCCTGGTGTGCTGCGAGCTGGGCAGGAGGCTGTCGCTGTGGCGGCTGGAGGTGGTGGAGGTGGTCTGATGCTCCTTGGCAGAAGCGGAGAAGGGGAACTCGCCCTGGCCGGAGCTCAGTGACCTGCCGGGCCTCAGCTCCCCCCCGGACACGTGCACACCCTCCGTGGACGAGAGGCTCCGGGTGCCGGGCCCGGTCCTGCCGCGCTGGGCCCGCTGCCGCCGTTTCTCCCGCTCGGCCGTCGGGCTGCACAGGCCCGAGTCGTCCTCGGAGGTCAGCGAGTTCCCGATGCGTCCCCGATGAGCTCCGTGGTTAAGCAAGCGGGGGTCGCGGTCTGCACGGTCGGCACGATCGGCACTGCCGCAGTCGGTGGATAGCGTGCCGCTGCGGCTGGCGTACTCGTTCAGGTGCGTGGGTGCAAACGTCCTCCATGAGCGCCGGTGATGCGGCTGCTCCTTGCCACTCCGCTGCTCGCTGGACGACGACGATGCCCGACTCTTGGGCACCATGGTGCCCGCGCCCCGGATCACGTCGCCGTTCAGTTTGAGCCCGTCGAACACCGCCCGCTCGTCAAAGCGGCCCGCTTCCCGACTCCCGGCGCCGGCACGGAGCTCGAACGCGCTGGAGGAGGCCAGGACGCCATTGCCACAC
The DNA here is from genome assembly GCF_034702125.1 of Engraulis encrasicolus. NCBI lineage: Eukaryota > Metazoa > Chordata > Actinopteri > Clupeiformes > Engraulidae > Engraulis > Engraulis encrasicolus. The sequence continues at coordinate 42,355,777 of NC_085880.1, read as the reverse complement.
AGGCTGGCCAAGTCCAGTGTGCGGTGCGTGTACGGTAGGGTGCCAACAAAGTGCCTGGAGCTCAGGCTGCCCTTTGACCCCGAGTCTATTTGTTCGTTAAGTCTCACCGTGTCGTATATGGATCGCTGCGGCACGTAGCAGTCGTCAATGTTTAGATCTTCCTCCTCGCCTTTGCCCACGCACGACGGGTTCTGGCGCAGGCAGTCAGGTCTGCTCAGCGGTTTCCCCATAGTCACAACTCACAATGTCAAAACAAAAACCCGACCCCGAGAAAGCCTGACGCTGACGCGGCTATAAACTGTTTAATATTTGTACAAAAGTTAAAGTACATGAGGTACGGATTTTCAGTGCATAGTTCAGTAATACTTAATTTAAGACATTCGAAAGCAATTGAAAAAAATTAAGGTGCTTGGAAGAAGTTTTGGAAAAGTTAAAACATATAAAATACTATGCATCTGATAAGTTATTTCATGAAAAAAGTTACAATATGAAAATAAATATGATCAAAAAAATACTTTATATGCTAACAAAAATCTGTAACACTTACAAAAATATAATCAGTAGGAAAAAAAGCCTACGTGAGTGAGTGTGTGTGTTTGTATGGATATAAAGCCAAACAGAGAGCCAGCTTAATCTCTTGCTGACGCCACTCTAGCGAGTAGTAGCTGCATAATAATATCCCATCCACTGAGCAGGAACATCCTCAATCACACACAACACGGAGAGAGAGAGCGACGGCGAGAGAAACTCCACTCTTAGCCCAGTCCCCCATTCAATCCCATTGTCACAACTTGCTCATTGTTGCGGCTTGTTCCGCCGACAGCCAGACAAGCAGGTCCTGCAGTTCACACATCCCCTGGACAAACACTCCAAAACGCCAAAAAATAACAATGTTGTTGTTTTTTCTTCTTCTTGGGGTTTCCAATCCAAAATCCCTGAAGGGCTTAGAGGGGCTGACGGTATACTCCAGTGAAGAGAGGTGTAAGCATGCACCGCGCAATACAAATCCAACTGATCCACTCATAAAAAAACAAAGAGCAATCAAAGAGAAGTCGGTACTCCTGGGGCAAAAAAATGCTGCTCCTCTGCTGCGTCTTCCTACTCTCTGTGTTTCCAATACATTCCCCCTTTCATTCTCTCTCTCTCTCTTTCTTTCTCTCTCTCTATCCCTCTCTCACACACTATCTTCAGTCAGTTTCTCTCTCCCTCTCCCTCAAACTCTCTCTCTCACTCTCACTCTCACACTCTCTCTTCCTCTCTCTTTCACCCTTGTCTCCTCTCCGTCTCTCTCTCCCTCTCTCTCCCTCTCTGCCGGTCTCTCTCGTGTGGCTCGCCTGCCCCGGCAATGACAGACACCCTCCTCTCCTGCCAGCATTCTAATGGCCCCGCCCCCCCCATGCGCTCATTATTCAGGCAACATCTGCCACGGCTCTGTGTGTGTGGAGGGCCGTTTCAGCACATGCTGATTGGTGGACGCTTGACCCTTGTTACTCTCTCTCTCTCTCTCTCTCTCTCTCTCTCTCTCTCTCTCTCTCCTACACTCTATCACTTGCTCTCTCTGTCCACTTGCTCTCTCTCTCTTGCTCTCTCTCCTGCACTCTATCATTTGCTCTCTCTGTCCATCTCTCTCTCTCTCATGCTTTCTCTCTTTCTGTGTATATCTCTCTATTTCCTCTCTCTCTCTGTCCTACACTCTATCACTTCCTCTCTCTGTCCACTTGCTCTCTCTCTCTCTCTCTCTCTCTTACATTCTATCACTTGCTGCCTCTGTCCATCTCTCTCTCGTGCTTTCTCTCTCTCTCTCTCTCTCTCTCTCTCTCTCTCTCTCCCCCTCCCTCCCTCCCTCCCTCTCTCCCCGTCCCTCTCTCTCTCTCTCTCTCTCTCTCTCTCTCTCTCTCTCTCTCTCTCTCTCTCTCTCTCTCTCTCTCTCTCTAATTCCCCCCTTCTGTCTCTACGGACCACATGACTTAAGTTCTTAGTCATTCTATTGCGGAGCAGCAATCCAGCACTGTTGGTGCTCACGGACTCCTCAGGGGCTGAAGAGCCCAGACACACACACAAAACACACACACACACACACACACACACACACACACACACACACACACACACACACACACACACACACACACACACACACACACACACACACACACACACACACTGTGATGACATCACTCGGGGCAGAAATAGATTCTCCCTCTTCATCCCTCTGTGTCTCTTTCTCCAACTCCCTTTCTCTCCTTTCTCTCCTTTCTCCTGCTTCATTTTACTCTGTCTCTCTCTCCTTCATTTTACGCTCTCTCTCTCTTGCTCTCTCCCACACACACTATTTCCTTCCCCAACTCCCTCTCTTCTCTTCTCCCTTCTTTCTCACCCTTTTTTACCCTATCTCTCTTTCTCTGTGAAACACTCTAAAACTGTCTTTCTCTCTATATCTCTCTCCTTCTACCGCTCGAAAACTCTGTCTCTCTCCCTCTCTATCTCTCTCTATCCCTCCCTCCCTCTCTCTTTCTAAAACTCTCTCTGTACTCCTGGTTCTGGGGTGGTTGCGGACCCCGTCGCTCTTCCTAATTGTGGTGGTATTCTGAGGGAGGCACGGCGCAGGTTCTCCACTAGGTAATCTAACACCCCCAGCGCTGCCAAATCCTGAACATGCAGGGACTTTTTTTAACTTCCATTTCTGTTTTTTTTTATTTTATTTTTTTAGCTATTATTATTATGTTTTGATGATATCAAGAGACAGAGCAAGGCCAAGCGAGGGGCGTAGGAGGGACAAGACTTGATAGGAGAGGAGAAAGAATTTCTGTTCTGCAACTGTTGGGGTTATGATAACAAGAGAGAAAAGGGTTTGGACATGCGCTGCTGACACCCCCACCCTAACACACACACACACACACATCGAACACACACCGAACACACACACACACACACACACAGCCAACTCACACAGCCCACTGAGCACAGAGAAAGGCGAACCAACAGGCAGAGAGAGATCAAGAAGTGGTGTTAAGAAATCCACGGGACATTTGCAGCTGTGAATCTCGCTTAACTTTCTGATGTAATCTGAGCAAGGGATTAAAGGACATACTGGGCAGTTGTTGCATTTTTTTTCCTCACACCAACAACACGCAATCCATTTAATTCTGAATCGTCTTGTGACTTTGAAATGAAGTTATCTGTTGAAGCCCGTTCAGGCAGTCTTGTTACATAACTGATACCAACAAATGCCTTAAAACCAATTACCGGTACAATGAAATAAAATAAAGGTCAGAAATTCTATTCTTGGAGAATAATAAAACCCGTGATAATATGCTTTCATATTTTCAGAACAGAATATTAGTTGTTAAGTGAAGAGAAACTCCCGACACCCTGAAGAAGGCTCTGTACCGGTAGGTGTGGGTCTCTGATGTCATGTTTTTAGCTTAAAAAATAGACATGTTTACTAAATAAAGGGTTTTTAACTTTTTTGAAAAAGAAGAGGGCCTTGGACTCCCTTTTTGATGAGAATATTAGTTGTAGTTAGGGCAGCAAAAATGGCTGGCTTGTTGGAAGCACTCTCACAGATTCACACAGCAGATGACACCACTTATTTTCACCGAGATCGGGAGAAAAGAAAGAAGAACCCTTTTTATTGTGAACAGGGTCTCTCTCTCTCTCTCTCTCTCTCTCTCTCTCTCTCTCTCTCTCCCTCTCTCTCTCTCTGGGTCATTCACCTTGGAAACAGTAGGTGTGGAGTTAAGTACACCCATCCCGAGACAGCGCAGCCAGGATCGGTGGCAACCTGATCATGGTGAAAATGGCAAATGGCGTCACAACACAATAAGTCACGTCAACTGAAGACCCTCAGGGGCCAATGGTTTCACCTTTCCTTTCCTTTCCTTTCCCTTCCTACCTCTGAGCAGTGTGTGTGTGTGTGTGTGTGTGTGTGTGTGTGTGTGTGTGTGTGTGTGTGTGTGTGTGTGTGTGTGTGTGTGTGTGTGTGTGTGTGTGTGTGTGTGTGAACAGCTTGGAGATGGGGCCATGAGTAAGCACCCACTCCAAGGCTTAACAAAAAAGTATAGGCTGACACCTCCCACCACCACCCAAACACACACCCACCAACCCAACTACACACACATGCACGCACACACACACACGCACGCACACACACACACGCACGCGCACACACACACACACACACACACACACACACACACACACACACACACACACACACACACACACACACACACACACACACACACACACACACACACCATCGTGGAGGACAGGAATCACTGTGAGTCAGGGACTCAGGGGGCAGAAATTCCAAGCGCACCATGTGGGGTGTTGTGAAGAAGATGTGTCAGAATCCAACCACAACACCCCACCCCACCCTCACCCTCACCCCACCCTGTGCTGCCACTAAAATCTTCCATCTATGATACCCCACCCCACACCACCCCACCGCACCCCACACCACCCCACCACACCCTCTGCTGCCACCCAAAACTTCCATCTATGCAGCAGTCCCTGCCACTCAATGTGGGCTTACATACAATAGGCTGAGTGTGTTTGTTGTGCTAGCGAGAGAGCGTTAGCGAGAAGTGGCACCACATTTAGCACTACGTACTGCCAAAATGAAACAGTGTGGTGAAACTGGCGCGACCAAAATAATAATAAAGAACGGTACTTCAAAGAGAAGACTTCATCACACTTCACTCCAGCCGTCTCCAGTAAACTGATGAAGTCCCTAATGAATATGGTGGTGGTGGTGGTGGCGAGACAAAGAACAAGTTGTAGATGTGATTAGCGACGCAGCCTCAGTGGTTGCTCCTGATAAACATCACAGATTCAAGAGAAGAAGCAAAAAAAAGATGAAAAAAAAAAACATTCTCAGTTGGGACAAAAAAAAGAAATCGCTTGCCACACAAAAGAAAAGCAAAAAAAAACCTCAATGCCGTGCCTCAAAACAAAAAAGTGCCAAACAAAAGGCTTCTTTTTTTAATAGATAAATGATCAGGGTAATTCTCTGCAGTTGAATGGAGTCCCACATGCAGGACAATGGGCATCTTTCTCACTGCAGCGGAGGTAGGAACAAGGGCCTTGCCTATCCTATCTGGGCCCATGTGGACGCCGACTGGGGGGAGCAGAGGGGTGTGGACAGGGACGGGGGGTGTGGACAGGCACAGGGGAGGAGGGAGGGGGGTAGGATGGAAGGGGCGGATTAAGATGGCCCGGGGCCCCTAGGCTACAGGTTGCTGTGAGGGCCCCCCACAGAAGGCAAATATTGCAACAAATTTACTACATAGACAGTGTCGTAATTACGAGCTATAGGGATTGAGGACAACATGTCTATGATTATTTTTTTTTTTCAATATTGCATCTTGTCACAATTCTGCATTTTTTAAAAACTTTTGGCCTACCAGACAGAGGCCCTCTGGAAGGTGGGGGCCCTAGGATGCAGCCATATCTAGCCTGAGCATTAATCCGGGCCTGGGTGTGGACGGGGGCAGGAGAGGGTAGGGTAGGGGGAGGGGGCACAATAGGAGAAGGGGAGGCAGCATTGGGCCGGGCCCCCGGGCCGCTCAGTCACAGATGACGCTTTTCAATGGGCACTGAGGGAAACCTTTCAATCCCTCTGCTGAGCAGACTGGCACAGACAAAAAGACATAAATCATCAAGAAGAAGAGAAAACCCAAAACAGAGACTTCATTTGTAGAACATTTTTTGTTTCATTGTTTTTTTTTTACATGTCTCCCTGTGTCCCCCTGCTTACTGTTCCACAGACTGTGAGCATGAATGTGATAGTAAATGAGTATTAACATGCCTGCACACACACAGACAAAAATTAGGTTAAGCCTCTTTCCTTCACTCCAAAAGCCTTTCGAGAGGCTTTTACCATTTTTTTTTTAATTCCAGTGCAAGTCTTAAGTCCTCATAATATTTATCCTCTGAGCTGGTGTAATGATAGGGTACTGTAAACAGCAGTATTGTCTGTCTGTTGTCCACCATTTGCCATTGTCCTGGGTGACCTTTACGTTGCCTTTTAAACAATTCCTGTATTGTACTGTTTCTCAACAAGGGTTCTCCAACCCCCCTTGGGCGCTCAGTTGCAAGTGGTGGGCATTTATTTTATTATTGTTTTAATACTACAGAAAGGGGGTCTTGGCAGGCTTGCGATGAGTTGGGAGGCTTGTGATAAGGTCAAGTGGGGGCGTTTGAAAGGTTGAGCATCACTGCTTTAGCGAACCACTGTTCAAGCAAGGTTGAGAACCGCTGCTGTAGTGAACTACTGTTCAAATCAGGTTGTGCCTCACTGCTATAGTGGGAGCAGCAGACGTGTTACATAAGAGGCCAAGCTGCAGTCCAGCAGCAGCATGAACTCTGGGACATCCACACCGTTAAACTGCGGAGCACAGTTTTAGAATGACTATGGGTAAACAGAGACCTGTGGTAGCATTCATTTAAGTTCATAGTAGAGAAAAATAATGAAATAGGAGAAAAATAGGAGGCGATAATAACTATTCAGTCAAACTATTTATCGGACGTTGAAAACGAATCAATATTTCAAAATGCACATGTCGATTTTCACATCATACATGTGCACAAACGTGTTTCTTAAATCAATAACCAACAACTAAAAATATTTGAAGAGTTCAGATGCAAAACCCCCTACGTGCCTTTTCAGAAAACAATCTTAATTCATTTTTATTTAATACAAAGCTATCAAAATTCCATATATTTTTATTTTATTTATGTAATATAACTATTTATATGTATTATCAAGTACATGAATGTAAACCAAACCAACAATGGGGTTCTCTAAAAATATAGAAGTGCAGGTCTTCAGAAATGGAGTTAGGGGATTTTGCATCTGAACTCTTCATGTTCACATAGAAATATGAAGGGGAAAAAAATGAAAACGAAATTTGAACCATGCAGTACAAGCAGACTGGATAGAGGAGGAGGCTGGGGAACTGGGCTGGAGGGTTGGGTGAGTGTGTGTGTGCATGGGGGTGTTCTGGGGGGGCTAAATTCCGCCTGCGAGTCTGGAGCTGGAGACCCCTGTAGTACATGATTGAGGATCAGTGCAGACCGCATAACTTCGTGACAAAGGGATTTGCATGGTCAGAGGCAGATGTGTCCATCCGCTGCTCCTTTACCAAGGACGGCCTCGCTACGATACGATACGTCAACTTTCCCCCACAGGCTAAAAGAGGAGGCAGGGGGAGTAGGGGAGGAGAGGGAGGAGGGGGAGGAGGAGGAGGAAAGGGAGGAGAGGGACGGAGCTAACCTCTCAGCTCCCAGCTGATCCACACACACACACACACACACACACACACACACACACACACACACACACACACACACACACACACACACACACACACACACACACACACACACACACACACACACACAGCACAATCACCTAAACTGCCGCTGCTGCTGTGAGCACAGCCAGGTGCCTTTTGATGTTAACTGAAGTGTAGGGAATTACAGCGGCCGTAACCCCGCCCTGACTGGTAATATAGCAAACGTTGCCACGGCAGCAGCAGGTTCACTCTCAGATTAAAAAGTGAAAGAGCAACAGAGAGGAATGATCGGAGGACACAACGCTGCATGTGGATTTCACTGGCTTGTTTCGTTTTAATTTTGGTTTAACTTAGTTTCTGCTGATTCACTTACAGATTAAAATAGAAACACTGTGTGTGGGGAAGGTGTGGCTCTGTGAAATCAGGGATGAAAGATATTCTTGTCCTTTTTAATTTTGTATTTTGCTATAAAAACCATGGAAAATAGTTCCATATGTGTATGTGTGACCACTATATAAATGCATTATACATTAGTTTGAATTCATGTTAATTACACATTTACGGGATTTCACAAAAGAGCACAAAATGAATACAGGCAAACAGTCAAAACCACATTGCCACTGAAGTTACAAAAGATGAATCAAACTTTTGCAAGGTCATGAGAGCAAAACCCCACCCCATCTGCATTCATAATGAAAAAAGAAAATGCATTTATTAACACTTTCTCCTTCCTCAGAGGAGTCAGGCATGGATGAAAGAAGCTGTTCTGGGAGATACTAAACCACAACAGATGCTTTGGGCGGCCACCAAATTAGCTGGTGGGTTAAATAATGAAACAGGCAGCCTTTTCACCCCTCACAGCACCGCGGGGCGGGCGGGGGGCGGGGGGCTGCCATACCCCAGTAGCCTTCAACAGAGGGGCCAAGCAGGAGACCTTCCCTGCCCCCCCACACCCTCCGTTAAACACTAATTATACATAGTACTTCTAGTGCTACTGTCTCTCTAATGTCTAATTATGCATGCATGGTTTGTAAGATAGCAGCAAAACAATTTCTCCTTCGAAGAGATAAATTCAGTCAATTCAAGTCAACTCTTCTCAACTCAACATCCATCAGCTCAACTCAGCTCAGCTCAACTCAACTCATCTCCATCCACAGAGCGCAACCTTTGACGGGGGCTACTGAAACACATGACACCCCCTTTAACAGAGGGTCCTAGCAGGCGACCCTGCCTGCCACATTACACTCCCCCCCAAACCCCCTCACCATTCCTCATCCTCCTCATCCACAGAGAGGAGCCCAGCCTCCCCTAAACCCCTTCCCACTCCCCCATCCTCCTCATCCACAGAGCACAGCCTCCCCCAAACCCCTAACGCTCCCCATCCTCCTCATCCACAGTGCCCAGAGCCCAGGCCTTTGACTGGGACCAGTGAAACAACACCCCCTTTAACAGAGGGTCCTAGCAGGCGACCCTGCCTGCCACATTACACACACTCCCCCCCAAACCCCCTCACCATTCCTCATCCTCCTCATCCACAGAGCCCAGCGCAGCGCAGGCCTTTGACTGGGGCCAGTGAAACACACAACACCCCATCCTCCTCATCCACAGAGCCCAGCGCAGCGCAGGCCTTTGACTGGGGCCAGTGAAACACACAACACCCCATCCTCCCCATCCACAGAGCCCAGAGCAGCCCAGGCCTTTGACTGGGGCCAGTGAAACACACAACACCCCATCCTCCCCATCCACAGAGCCCAGAGCAGCCCAGGCCTTTGACTGGGGCCAGTGAAACACACAACACCCCATCCTCCCCATCCACAGTGCCCAGAGCAGCCCAGGCCTTTGACTGGGGCCAGTGGAACACACGACACCCCGCTGCTTCCCCAGCTGGCTCCTCGGTCACCCACAACAAAGGGCTCTTGGCCGGCTTCTCTTTTGTTAACGCCAGCTGCTCGCCAAAAAAACCTCCACCACCAACCAAAACCAATACAGCACACTGGGCAATGCAGAGCTCCCAGCTACCGAAACACATGTAGGCAGGAACACACAATAGCAGGTTTTCTGCTGAGTAATTTTCTGCTGAGTAGTGAAACCGATCTAAATACCTTAAAAGATGTCACTTTTGAAGTGACTTTATGATTCTGAGATGGAACACAACAATCTGCAGGAATTGCCGAATACTACACTAATACTACAAACCTTTTTAGGGATCTGCAAAAACAATGTAAAAATACTTTCCATTGACTATAACACATCTGTGCATATTTTTTTCCAGACTTTTCCCATTTGCTTTTTCCCCTATTACACTTCCAAAGTCAACAACAATGGCTTTGAAGTTTCCCAGTAGTCACATTTAGATACTACTCATTCATCTCAAGCACTAAAAATGAAAGACCATTCAGCCTGCCTTGAAGGCCAGTTCAAGGTGGGAGCAGGTTCGCACACTGATTAAGACACTAACGTCAAGTAAAGTTTGTTTTAGTTTCTCAGAGCAGAGTAGAGCACGTGTGCAAACCTGCTCCCACCTTGATCTATACCATAGGTGGCTAACCCGCGGCTCTCGAGCCGCATGCGGCTCTTTGCCTGGTGTTTTGCGGCTCTTGCGTTCATGTCCAAGTTTGTGTTTATGTCCCATAGGCAATATGCATTAGAATTGCGCACACAAAGTTGATTAGAACTATGGCAAATAAGTGCCCTGTGGTCTTGGTACTGTAGTAGGCCTTGGCTAAATGTGTCCTGAATGATCACGTTGATGTGTGACATGTGTTACTGCAAATAGCCTACAAGACGCGATTTAAGCCTATGTTCTAAAAATAGCGCTTTAAAAAGTGACCGCGTCTTTCGCTGACTAAACAAAATATCGGCAAAAATGTTTTAACCTGAAAGATTTTGCCATCACTCCTCAATAAGGTCAAGAAAATGTGCTGTCCATATTAGATTCTATCGCTCGGATATGGCGGTTATAAATGTGCAAATGATATGATAATGAAGAGAAAGGCGTCTGGAGCAGAGATGCGCCGAGAATCTCTGTCCTGCGGAGCCATCTCTGCGCTCTGTTAGGAGGAGTGTTCATGGCTATTGACCCGAATGTGAAATTATGTTTTTGGTTTAAAATCGTGTTATTTTCGCGGGCTATAGACAAAATAGCGCCAAAAATAATGTTCTACCCTGGTTTATCAGCCATTGTCAAAGCGGCGCAGGCAGACAGCGTGCAGGTGGGAAACAATTTAAATCGACTTGTCGCTTGTCCGCACTCAGTTTAGTCTCAAAAAGAAAACTTGGTCTTTTCCCCTGGCCCCCTGTCAGCACCCGCTGAAACATTAATGTGGAAAATGAACGGCGATTTGACGAACCACCTTGTTAATTTCGGATGGTGTTGTCGTCAGGCATCCAATGATCATCTCATCTGTGCGCAACAGAGGTGGAAGAAGTACTGAAGTTGTGTACTTAAGTAAAAGTAGAAGTACCCTGCGAAAAAATTACTCAAGTGAAAGTAAAAGTTGTTTCCCAAAAACGTACTTAAGTAAAAGTCCTAAGTACTAACTTTTAAATGTACTTTTCAGTACAAAAGTACAAGTAGGCCTACTCACGCAATGGCTGTCTTTCTCCATGTCTACCTACTTGATCCAATAGGAAAAAGTGTCTGCAACGGTTTTCGGTTCTATTTGAACATGACTATGGAGTCCTGTTAATGTTTTTAAAAGTATATTTTCTGTCTGGGTGTCAATTTGGAAGAGGGGCTTGGTCCCGCCTCCCTGCCCGCAGCTGAGGCTACTGAAATATCCACGAAACACAACAGGAAAACCTAGGATAAATGTAACTAGTAACAAAGTCTTCTCCTAGAAATGTAAGGAGTAGAAAGTACAAGTAATTGTCAAAAAATGTAATTGAGTAAAAGTAAAAGTCTGCATTTTTATTTTTACTCAAGTAAGTACAAATTCCAGAAAAAACTACTTAAGTACAGTAACGAAGTAAAAATACTTAGTTACGTTCCACCTCTGGTGCGCAAGAAAGCGGTGCCTGTGCGCCTAACCCCCGAATGAGCTAAAAGAGGCGGAGAATCTTTGGACCGCGTTACTTCGTGCTCTGTTATAAAGAGTGCTCATGGAAATTATGATGTGAAACGTTTTTTATTAAAATATGAAAGAATTTATGAAATAATTTTGACCTGTGTACCCTTGTCTTCTTATGTAAAACAACATTTTTATCTTGAAAAAACCTTTTCCCCCCAAAAATTGAGGCAGTTAAAACAAAAAGAGGGGGGGGGTCATCTTATATTCAGGATTGTCTTGTAGTCAGGCCATTAAGTTGGAGTGTAACATCAATCTGACACTTTGTGTGTGTGTGTGTGTGTGTGTGTGTGTGTGTGTGTGTGTGTGTGTGTGTGTGTGTGTCTGTGTCTGTGTGTCTGTGTGTGAAAGGAAGAGATGGTTGATGTTCATACCCATGTGTTGTTGTGTATGCTGGTCTGTGGTGCGAGAAGGATGTGTGATGCCCATGTTGGTGGGTGTGCGCATGTTTATATGCCCGCGTGATGTTTGTGTGCCGATGTGGCTCTTTGCTGTGACACATTACAAAATGTGGCTCTTGGTCTCCGACTGGTTGGCCACCCCTGATCTATACCTTTTGGGTCCACACACCTGCTTATTTTTCAAAACATCTAGAGCGCAACAATACCCTTGCCTCCTACCTTGAAGGCCTCCACCAGTAGTCACATTTAGATAATACACATTCATCTCAAGCACTACAAAAAAATGAAAGACCATTCAGCCTTACCTTGAAGGCCTCCAGCTGTTGGTTGATGACATCCGTTTCCATTCCAACAGGACCCTGGGAATCCTCCTGGTCCTCCGCCTTCTTCAGCTTCCCCGTGAACTCCTCCATCTTCCCCTGGAGCTCCTCCATGCGGCCCAGAGTGCTCTGCACCTGCTCCTCCCGTCCGCGAGCGCGGTCCATCAGCTTGCCGCTCTGCTTGCTGAGGGCCTCCAGGTCCTTCTTGACGCCCAGCAGGTCCGGCGAGGCCTCCGCTGCCTCCGCCTGGAGCATCTTCTTGCAGCTGTCCTTGGCGTTGGCCGCGTTGGACATCAGCTCCTGCAGCTTACCCACGAAGCCCTGGACAGAACGAAAACAGGCATTTTACTGTATATACTTGCAATTTATAATTAGCAATTCATTAAAAGTAAACACACTGATGAGTCTCTTGTAAAGTGCACAATTGGAATACAATAATGTGAAGAATAAAAGTGAAGACAACAACGCTAAGTAAGTAGACGTCAGATCACTCTGATACTGATAGTAAACATCCTCACTGCAAGACGATCTAGTATACGATTTCTCCACTTTGGCAGATTCAAGACCATCTTGTACTCGATTTCGTGATTCACGATTTAATATCGTCATATCGCCCACCCCCTTACCTGGATGGCATTTTATATACTTGCAATATGTAATTAGCCATTAATTAAAAGTAAACACATTGATGAGACTCTTATAAAGTGCACAATTAGAATGCAATAATGTAAAGAATAAAACAACACTAATGCCTCTTTGCCACTTGTCATATCGCCTACCTGGACTGCGTCTTTCTGCTCCCGGATGGTCTCCAGGTCGCGGGCCACGGGCGGCATGCTGTCCAGCTCGTCGTCCAGGTCGGCGAAGGTGCCGAACATCTCGCGGACGTTGTTCTGGAACTGGCCGATGCCCTGCAGCTTGCCCTCCAGCGTGGAGCAGACGTCCGACACCTCCTCGCTGACGGAGCCGTGCTCCTTCTCCAGGCTGTCGGCCTGCAGCAGGAGGTCCGTGACTCCCTCCACGTCCGGCATGTCCACCACCAGGCCCTGGGCAAGGCCCGTCAGCTCCTGAGATGGATAGATAGATAGATAGATAGATAGATAGATAGATAGATAGATAGATAGATAGATAGATAGATAGATAGATAGATAGATAGATAGATAGATAGATAGATAGATAGATAGATAGATAGATAGTTTATTTGTCCTTTCGGAAAATTGTTCTGTGCCATTTTCAGTGCATCTGACACAGTTAGTACAAGGACATTACAATAGACAAAACACAATAGACAAACACAACACCCACCCTCCCTACTTTCAGAGTTCCCGCAAAATCGGGAACTCCTATCACTTTGTTGGGATGCTAACAATCATTAGCAAACCAAGGGAGGCCGTTTGGGAAATGTTAATTGTTATGCTCTTGGTCAGACCAAGTCTCGAAGAGATGATAATCAGGCCAATCCTGAACCTCCTACTGTACCTTGATCTGTCCCTGCACCTCCTCCAGGCTCCTCTGCTGGTTCCTCATGCTGCTGAGGTTCTTGTTGCTGCAGGCTTGGACGCCCATGGCCGCGTGGCTCTCCAGCTGCTTCTTGGCCCCCTCCAACTGCTCCTTGGCCTGCTTCTGCGTGTCGCCGAATGTCTTGAGCTTCTGCGCGAGCGTCTCCAGCGACTCCTTCTTGCCCTGCAGGTCCTCGCTCAGCGCGTCCCAGCTCTTCTCGATAGCGGCCCTCTCCGCGTCCACGGCTTCCTTGTCCGCGGTGGCCACTTCCAGGAGGTTGTCGGCCGCCGTCTTGAGCGTCTCCAGCTGCCCACGCTGCTTGTCCGCGTCCTTCTGGATGGCCTTGACCTGATGTAACGATACACGCATGCAAAATGTTATTACTATTTTTTGTTTTGTTTCTTTCTTCATTTATTGTTATTTTCTTTATGATTCACATGTGTATATTTTGTTTCCCACGGCTTATGTAGCAATAAGCTGACGTCATGACTGGTCTTTTTTAAAAACCACCCTGCCTACATTCTCTGTAAAGACGCTGAAAAAGGCTTAGGCCGAAATGTCTGTCTGTCTGCCATGCTAACCCAGTAAGATTAAAACGGCAAGAATTTCATGCGGGAGTGCGGCTTTTTTTTTTTACTAAACATGGCCTTCACCTGAGCCAAGGAGCTCTCCACCTCTGCGGGGCTGGCGCTCAGCTTCACCCCGCTGGCGGCGCGGCTCTGCGTCTCCTCCAGCCAGGAGCTCAGCTTGTCGGCCTGCTCGCCGTACTTCTGCGCCCGCTGCAGGGCGCCCTGGAGCTTCTCGCCCCTCTCCGACGCGGACTTCTTCACCTCTTCCCAGTTGGACTTGAGGGCCGCCAGCTGTCCCTGCAGCGCCACCTTCAAATTCAAATTCAAATTCAAAATATTAGATGTATGATGTTCATTGTGTCTTGGAGTTACCAATATCAAATCTTAAAGTTTCTTTTGTTTCAGACATGTGAACGTGTTTTCTTTTACCTGAGATGTTAAGATTCAAATTCAAATGCTTTATTAGGATAGCCCCTTGAGATTAACATCTCGTTCTAGAGGGTTCTCAAAGTACAGACATAACAAATACACATACCCACACACACTGAGGGTCTTCCCCACATTTCCCCATCTCAAAAACACAAAAGAGATGTACAAGATAGTACCTTCTCCGCCCCCTCTGTGCTCTGGAGTAGGGCCTCTCCCTCTCTCATGATGGTGCCGTAGGGCTCCTCCTGTTCGCCGAGCGCCTTCTGGACGTCGCCGTGGTCCTGGATGGACTGCTGCAGGACGTCCGTCTTGGCCGAGATGTGCTGCGGCTTGGACTGCTCCTCCAGCTTCTTGTCCAGCCAGTCCTGGAAGTCTTTGGACGTCTGGTGGAACTGCTGCGAGCTGGCGAAGGCCGAGTTGAGCTGCTGGATACGTTTCCCTACAACAAGCAAAACGAGTTCAGAAAACATCACATCCCATTACATTACATTGCTTTTGGCAGACCCTTTTTTTAAACCCATTTAGACACGGCGTTGTAAATTTGCTGTTACCAGAATGGCAATGACCAAGTCGTAGGGCATTACCAAAGGCCCTGTGTTATGTCATAGTATTGTAGTACTGTGGTAGGTAACATTTCAACGACAGAGTACCACTGGAGGCATTAAGGGGCTACCCAAAGCGACTTACAATTGAGGACATAGTCGTAGCCAAAATCACTAGCGGATACAAATTGCACAGGAAATAAACAGAACAACAAGTGCTGATGCTAAGTACATTAGCACAGGGTTAAGTGGAGTACGCAAACACATACACATCATGCATACAAAACAAAATGAATCATCACTGTAGTTTCAAATTAAATATTTACACACAAATAATGAATGTTGAGTTGATGAGTTAAGATACGCCTTGATTGCAAGATATGGTATACGAAAAGGGTTACACAGAAATCTACTGCATGATGGAAGATATCAAGCCATCTGCACAACAGATTGAGTGAGATCAAACTGAGTAATCTGGGGAAACTATTTACAGGAGCCTAGACAATGCAGCCTATGCTGCTTGCTTAAAAGCATATGTCACCATAGTCATAACAATTATGGCATTAACAACAGTGAGTGAGGCTAGGAAAGCATACATAGTGACAGAATATTAATGACTATTTGACCTTTTAAAGTAAGGCGGCTTTGCTTGTTTACATGGCTGGAAGGAATCCATGGATGGAAACAGAGATAATGTTTTGATCACTCAAACAAAGTGTCTAGTCACTTCCCGGGATTAATTCCTTTAAAAAAAATCTCCACTGGGTTTTCTGAACTAGAGTCTAGACGCAGCAGAGTTGAAATGAGGTGAGAAGCAGGCAGGCAGTTTGCTCTCACCTACTTTGTCCTCCAGGGCCTTGAAGGGCTTGGTGACTCAAATTCAAATTCAAATTCAAATTAGTTGTATGATGTTCTTTATGTCTTAGAATTATATCAAATGTTCAAGTTTCTTTTGTTTCAGACATGTAAAGTTTACCTGACATGTTTTGATGGTGAAACATCCGACTTCATCAGATGAAGACGGAAGTTTCACCATTGAAGAAAATTCTTTCAAATTCTTCTTTCAAATTCTAATTCTTTCTTAGGATTGCCCCTTGAGATGAGGACTAATTCCTTAAAAAAAAAAAAATCTGCATTGGGTTTTCCAAACTAGCCGCAGCAGAGTTGAAGTGAGGTGAGAAGCAGGCAGTTTCTCTCACCTGCTTTGTCCTCCAGGGCTTTGAAAGGCTTGGTGACTCCCTCCAGCTGCTTGGCCAGATCGGCCCGGAGATACTCCTCAGCCACCAGGGCCGAGAGCTCTCCGCACAGCGTCTCCGCCTCCTTCAGCCTCTTCCTCTCCTCCCGCAGGCGAGCCAGGGTGTCGTTGGTGGCCTCCAGTTGCTTCTTGACGGCGTCGGGCTGCGAGCTCAGGGCCTTCTGCTCCTCTAGCTGGGCCTCCAGGGTTCCGGCACTCTCCGCCAGCGACTGCAGCAGCTCCTGGAACTGGCCTGTCTTGCCCGCCGCCTGAGAGATGAGAGAGACTTTATTAATAAAGTTGAATGCCACCTGGTCATCCACACAGACAAGACGAACAAATAATAAATAAAGAAGAGCTAAAAAATAAATAAATAAGAAACAATAAACTCTTCTAAACCTTCTAGATCTTCTCAACCTTTCGGTGGAACACCTACTATAGGTAGGAGGAGCCTTTAGCTCTTGCCACTCTTTGTGGTCACTATTTGTGGGTGGTTGTCCATGCTCAGCATACTTTTCACCTTCCTCATTGTCCACTCCTCTAAAATTTGCTCCACCGAATTAAAACACACACCAGTGATAAACCCTGCTATCTTGATGAGCTTATTTATCCTGTTCCTGTCCTCCAGTGATATCCCTCCACCCCTGCACATAACAGCATAAAATAAAACACCTGGTCGATGAGGCCGGCGCGCTGGCCCAGCTGCCCGCTCAGGTCCTTCCACTTCTGGCTGATGGACGCCAGCTGGTCCTTGACGGCCGCGGCCGACGGGTCCTGCGCCCCCGAGGAACTCAAGATGGCCGCCGCCGCCTCCTTCAGCTGCTCGTACTGCGGCGTGCGGCTGTCAAACTCCTTCAGGAGAATCTGAGGCGACACAGAAGGGGAGTAAAGCATTAATACTGATGATCAGGGCCGGCTTATCCATGAGGGCCACTGGCACAGTGCCCAGGGGAGCCAACCATTTACAGTCAAATAGGCGGAACCACATGACACACACTTCACAAATTTTGTTCATAAAAGGGGGCACCCGCAAAGTGTAGTGCCCGAGGGCACAAAAGAGTCTTAATACGGTCCTGCTGACGATACTGAAAAAAAGTTTGGCACATGATGAAATAAAATGTTTGATGATAAACATAGAGGTGCCATGCTGTGCCGTCTGTGGCTTCTGCTTAACATCTTTAGGTGTCAGATCATGATTAGCATCAAACAAAGTTTCCATCTCACTTTCCATTACTGAGTTACATGAACTTGGTCATTTTATATTTTTTTATTTACATTTCTACAATTTAAACAGGTCATCACCTGGACTTGCTGCACCTGCATCTTGAGCATGTTGGGGTCGACTGAGAGGGGCCCCAGCACCCCAGCCATGAGCTTGTTATGTATTTTTATATTTTGTATATATTTGTATATATATATATATTCATATATATATATATATTCATATATATATATATATATATATATTCATATATATTCATATTTCATTTTATATTTTTCCTATTTAAAAAACAGATCATCACCTGGACTTGCTGTTTCTGCATCTTGAGCATGTTGGGGTCGACTGAGAGGGGTCCCAGCACCCCAGCCATCAGCTCCTTCTCCTGGAGCCACTGACGTAGCTGCGGCTCGTTCGTCTGGAAGAGCTCCAGCATGCGCGACGACTCCTCCAGGTGCTGCTTCCTGTCCGCCAGCGAGCCGCTCACCTCCTCCCACGATGCATCTGGGGTGGCGGGGAAACGCAATAAACACCTCTCTCACCTCTCATAATACTCTCTCTCTCTCTCTCTCTCTCTCTCTCTCTCTCTCTCTCTCTCAAAGTACTGTAACTAATACTGCCTATCTCTCTCTCTCTCTCTCTCTCTCTCTCTCTCTCTCTCTCTCTCTCTCTCTCTCTCTCTCTCTCTCTCTCTCTCTCTCTCTCTCTCTCTCTCTCTCTCTCTATCTCTCTCTCACTCCCACAGCTCCCCTACTGTCCTGTTAGCTGGCACCATTAACACGTAGCAAAGAAGGGCAAACTGAACTTCAGGTGGGCGGCTGACACCAAACTGTGATCCAAAAAACACATCGCTTTGTAACACTCTCCCCCACACTTAACGCCATATTTAGCTCCTCTACTAACAGGGGGGTCGTCTACACAATAATAAGGGAATTAAAACATATTGCTTTGTAACACACTCTCGCCCATGTATAATGTTCATTATGTCTGACTGTTTAAATCAACACTTGAGTCAGTGACCCTTGATGAAGAAGGAAGTAATACCATTGAAACATGTCAGGGAAAAGATCAAACTTTTACATGTCTTAAGTGAAAGAAGATCTCAAATGTTGACACTCCCCTCCACTTAGCTCTATATTTAGCTCCTCTACTAATATGGAGGGGACCATCTACACAAGAATAAGGGAATTACAACTAGTAGTAGCCCCATAATGCACGCTGTACTATGTGAGGCACACTGTAATCGTCATTCAAAGGTTAATCACCATAGTACTACTCTACTATGACATAACACAGGGCCTTTAGCAATGCACTACAACTCGGTCATTGCCATTGTAGTAACAACAAATTTATAATGCTGTGTTTTAACAGGTCAAACATCGTAACACTTATATCATTGTATATTACAAATATTTGAACGTATCCTTGATGGTTCATTGTGCCAAAACAGCACTTAATATAGATATTTAAGTGTGGATCATCTCACTAAATGCCGTCATCTGTGGCACGGCTTCCCATGATTCCTCAGATAAGGCTGACACTTGGGAAGATGAACAGGACAGGAGCATTAGAACTGGAGGAGGGGAGGATGGACACTTAGTCACTCCCTAAAATCTCATCTCCTCTCATCTCATCTCATCATGCCTGTCAGCCTGTTCCTCCTTGCTTCCAACATCCGCTACGAGTTCTGCTTAGCGCAGCACTGATGTGATGAGTCAGATCTAGGAGCGGACGCCTGGAAAAGGTATCGGCAGGACAACGTGCGCAGATAGGAGATGGATGGATGCAGGGCTGGATTAAGATGGCCTGGGGCTCCTAGGCTACAGGTTTGCCCCACGGAAGGCAAAGTTCTGAATTTCATAAACGGTGTAACAATTACAAATCAAGAGGAGTAATTATGTAATAAGACTTAAAACTCTACTAAACACGGCAGACTAATGCCTCTTTTCCACTGCTGGTTTTCTGGTAGGCCTACAGCTCGACACAGAGCGACTCTGCCACTTTTTGCTTTACGATTGAGCTGTGTTGTGCCTATTCGAAAAAGCAAAAAGTGACGGCAGAGTCGGGCTGTGTCGAGCTGTTAGGCCTACCAGAAAATCGGCAGTGGAAAAGAGACCCTACGTAGTTATCAATACTGCAGCTTTGCCTGTGCGTTAATCCGGCCCTGGATGGATGGAGGGAGCGAGAGATGGCGATGGAGATGGATGGAGATGGATGGATTGGCTGGACGGTGTGCGTTGCGTTGCGTTGTGTTGCATTATGGGTGCATACCTATCTCGGCCAGCATCTGTTTCCACTTGGCCGCTTCGGGTGAGTCGGGGTGCTGCTCGATCAGCTGCAGGAGCTTCTCTCTCAGCTGCTGGAGCTCAGACTGCTTCGCTTTCAAGCCCTCTTCAAAGGCCTGCGCAAAATAAAGAAGAGATAGATAGATAGATAGATAGATAGATAGATAGATAGATAGATAGATAGATAGATAGATAGATAGATAGATAGATAGATAGATAGATAGATACACGTAGATAGAATCATTTATTTGTCTTTGCATATTTTTTTTTTAGCCATTGACAGTGCGTCTGATAGTTAGTGATTAGTCCATTTTATTTTTTTATACTACAAAGTAAGGGGGGCATTAGCAAGCTTATGATGAGGTCAAGGGGGGTGTTGGGAGGCTTATGATGACGTCCATCGTTTATCCAAGCCTTTATCCAAAAAAAGGTTGAGAAGTACATGTATGTATATGTTCATTAATGTGCAATGTCCTGAAAAATAAAAGTAAGACAGTATATACCTTCTGCTGTTCCATCTGTGCCTTGACAGACTCCTTCCCAGCATGCTTTGCGCCGTCAGTGGCGTCGGAGGAGGCGGTGCCCCAGGAGGCTGCGGTCTTCTTCATGTCCTGTAGCCAGGTCTTCATGGCGGCGCCCTGCTCCCGCGCCTCCTTCACGTCCGCCAGCGAGCGCCGCAGCTCGGCCTCCCGAGCCCTCAGCAGCTCCCCCAGGGTCCCGTAGCCCTCCCGCACCTGCACCATGCTCTGCTGCACCACCGTCAGCTCTGTGGGTGCAAATAATAATCGAAATGTATCGATATATCGTGATATAAACGGATGATTGAATTGAATTAAATCACATCGTATCGTGGGGAATTCTTAAGTATCCGTAGCCCTCCCGCACCTGCACCATGCTCTGCTGCACCACCGTCAGCTCTGTGGGTGCAAATAAAATAACAATCGAAATGTATCGATATATCGCAATATAATCTGACGATTGAATCAAATCATATCGTATCGATTCGTGGGGCATTCTTAAGTATCGAAAATAATCGAATCGCTGGCCCCTGCCCAATGCCCTAGCTCCATGACATAATAGAAGTGGAAAAGTAATTGGAAAAAAGTCGAATCAAATCATATTGTATCGTATCGTGGGACATTCTTAAGTATCGAAAATAATCGAATACGCATTGCATCGAATAAATAACATATCGATATTTAATCGTATCGTCATGGAGGCTGTGATTTACACCCCTGGTCAGCTCTGTGGGTGGTTTCCAGACCAGACACCAAACATGCCCGCGTCAAACATCTCATGTGAAACAGTCACCCCGTGCCACCTGACCTCATGGGTTTTGGTGTTGTACTGTAAACAGATGGCACGGCACAGGGGGTCCGAAAAGGTGGTGCTGGTGGTGTGTGTGTGTGTGTGTGTGTGTGTGTGTGTGTGTGTGTGTGTGTGTGTGGGTGGTAGGGTGTAAACATGTCATACGTAAGCCCACTGGCTTACGTCTCAGCTGGGTTTATAGAGACATGGGGCCTGGGGTTGACACTGGTTTCTGGAGGGGTTAAGTTTATGGGCAGAGATAGCAACTGACCAGTTTAAGCTCTCAACAACATAGTATAGTATGAGCCCTACCGTCTCCTCATGTTTCAGGACCATGCTGGCAACACTTTATGGTTGCATTTCCTGAAAGTGCCATTTGCTAAATGTGCTTAGGGACTGTTCGTTATTTATTTTTGGGGTCGCCGGAAGATGTCCACCTTTGATCGTCAAATTTTGCATGACCCTCCCCTAACGAGCTTCAAAACTTTGATGACCCTCCCCGCGACGCCGTCAAAAAAATGCATGACCCTCCCCTATGGAGAAGTAGTAAATAGCCCTATTCTACCTTATTTTTTATTTTTTTGACAAACGTTGATTGACCAACGCTGCTGCTAGCTTACTGGATGTTATTGTAGGCGCCCTCTTGAAAACTATAGTAGTCTACTTCACGAACGCGGGGGCATTTCATACATTTATAATTTGATTTAGCTTATGATAACTTATGATAGCTCTTCGACACAACAGAACACAACGGGGTATGAATCTGTGATCAATTTTAGCTAAATGGAGAAGCGTTTCTGAGGCTATGTTACATCAAAGCATACAAACAAGGTAGGAATGCTTTTTTCTAATAAATGTGCCAAACATTTTTGGATGACCCTCCCCTAGCCAGCTTAAAAGAAATTGATGACCCTCCCCTCAGCAATGAAAAAAATGACGTGACCCTCCCCTATTTTCTTCCGGTGACCCCGAAAATAAATAACGAACAGTCCCTTAGTCGGTTGCAATGTACACAAAAATGAAACAGCACTTTCGAGAAACACAAGTCAGGTTAGTAAGAGGACCTTCAGTAGTTTGTGCACTTGGATAAGTTTTCTTTTCTTATTTAAAAAATATTTTTAAAATATATCTTTTAATAGTTTATTTATGACAGGAGAGTGAGAGATTGGACAGGAAACGAGCGGGGAGAGAGACGGGGAAAGCTTGTTAAAGGACCAGGGCCGGAATCGAACCTGGGTCACCATTTTCTTAACCAAAGTTTTCTTAACCAAAACCCCTTGACTGTGGGTTGGAAATCCCAGGAATCCAAGGCAATGAAACCCAACATGGTGATACAGCTACTTCAATAGCTGATTTAACCACTTACTTTTCTCATCACCAAACAGCCCTCTCAAAGATAAATGCATTTACCTTTATTGGTTAGGTAAGCATGCGATCCCGGTCCAGAGCCGTTAGTAACAGCTGACCCTAGGAGACGGAACAAAAGCAGAACACACCGCCCATGCCTCCACCGTCAGATGAAGAAAAAACACACCATGCCTCCACCGTCAGATGAAAAAAACACACCATGCCTCCACCGTCAGATGAAAAGCAGACGGGCAATGCCAAAGCCGCCATTAAACACACACGCACACACACACAAACACATGAATGCACACACACGGATACACACTCATACACACACACACACACACACACACACACACACACACACACACACACACACACACACACACACACACACACACACACACACACACAGACACAGACACACACACACACACGCACACACACACACGCACACACACACACACACACACACACACACACACACACACACACACACACATTTACACACACCCACAATCGCTGGCAATCTGCAAAGCCCTTGGGAGAACCATTTGCACGCCGGCTCATAAAAAGCAGGTACAGAGAAGAAGAATAATTCCTCGGCATCCCAGATATTTCAAAACGCAGAGTGTAGTGAGTCCCTACCTGATTTGGATTTTGGAGTGATCTTAGCCTTGGCAGGCGAGGTCAAAACACTGATTAGGCTGCAGAGAGCAGAGCCCTTGCTATTAATATCCTCCACCTGAGGAGCCTTGGAGGACCACTCTTCCAGCAAAGCCTGAGAGAGAGAGAGAGGGGGGGGGGGATAGAGAGGGGGGGAGAGGGAAAGAGAGGGGGGAGAGAGTGAGAGAGAGGGGGGGAGAGAAAGAGACAGAGAGAGAGAGAGAGAGAGAGAGAGAGAGAGAGAGAGAGAGAGAGAGAGAGAGAGAGGAAGAGAGAGAGGGGGGAGAGAGGGAGAGAGAGAGGGAGAGAGAGAGAGAGAGAGAGAGAGAGAGAGAAAGAGAGAGAGAGAGGAATAATGGAATAATGAGAACCATAAAACAATTTAACACACAAGAAAATGTCAGAAGCATGTGAGTTATGCATACTGAGCCCTGGTTCAAGACTCCAGGCTTAAATGGTGTTGTGCACAACAGCTCTCCGTGGAGCATGACACATACGAGCTGGATTCCTGGAGATGAAAATCTCTCCAAAAATATCGGTATAACTTAATATTCTTTTGGAAAACGCATTCGATATGATTCATCTTAAGATAGCACTGTGAGCAATTACATTGTTTCTCTTGCATATTTGTACAATATGCAAATGAGTTACTACAGAAAGGGGGGCGGGTGTGTGTGGAGGGGTGTGTGTGTTCTCATCCTTTCTTTGATGTACGACCTAGATAGTTTGGGTTCATTAGTACAGTGCCTTTAATCATGTTGTTGCTTTTTTTTGGGTTCATGTAACAGTTCATCCGTGTGTTGGGGATTTCTAAGAGGTTTGGGAGTATCTGTTATCTTGTCCTTTTCTTTGATGGAAACCACGGCTGCTTCTCTCTCATGTCTCAGGCATGAGATCTATAAAAACGAAACAGGACGATGAGGTGAACTACTGAGGGAAAGGGAAAGCTCTGTTTTGTTTCACTGTGCAGCCCGCCCAATCTCTCGAGGTGTACTCACTCTCACACTAGGATTATAACGGAAATCCATTATTTAGATTGCTAAATATAAATCAGTAGATAACGGTGATCACAGTGGTTAAAGATCGCCTCTCAACGTAATTTAATTAATATTGCCGTGTTCCCAATTGTTATTGAATGTGTTACGCGTTGGTCCTGTTTTAAAAAACGTTCTGGTTGCTTTGTTTCAAGACGTTTTTGCAAGCTGGCAAGGTGGCTTGTGGAGAAACGAGAGAGTGTTCCGTGTTTCTCGTGGAAATGCGTCTCTGATTGGCTCACTCCTCCTGCTCTCAAAGAAACGCGTCTCTGATTGGCTCAGTCCTCCAGCCTTGGGAGAGAATGTAATGGGAAACAGAGTCGCCACTTCCCCGGATGGTACTGCACTATAGGGGCGCCAACGGAGGCGTGCAGGCTCCATTCAGGGCTGTGCTCTTTCGACAGCAACCCCTAGGCGAGCTGTAGGCACGGAGCAACCGGAGTGAGCAGGCTTTATGTATGAGGCTTTGTGCTGTGTGTGTACCTGAGAGTAGCAACCAGCTGATAGCTAAGCTAAGCTATGTTTCGGACCACCAGACGTTGCTTGTTTTGAAAACAAGCAGAAAAAAATTACTCGACATGTTTTTAGATAAATGGGTCGATATAAACCTTTGTGGGCAACGCCTTCTTTCGACGTGACGAAACACAGACAGGCTTTCGTGATTCGCTCGTTTCTCTGCATTATTGATGTAAATTGGGAAACACCGGGAAACACAGCCAGGAGAGTTGACGCACCGCTATGAGAGCCTTGCAAGTGAGTTTAACTTGGGGTGACCGTCCGATCTTCGAAAGGAGTGAGTAAAACTGAGTTTTATCGGAAGTTGGCCTTTAAGCCTTTCACTTAAGCCTTCTTTTTCAGTCGTGTTGTCTTAAATAAACAAACAGCAATATCTAGTGAGTATGTATCTATGAGTATGTATGTATATTGCATATATTTTCAGGTTATATATAAACTAACTGTTCCAAAATTGGTATTCATTTTACTACAAATCAAGGAAAAAAGATGACACTCATAACATACATGAGTGGCCGGGGATAAATACAATATAAACAAAATGTGCCAAATTAAGGAAATCTCTCTCTGAATTATTTACCTTATTTGTAATTGGTATTAGGTTGGATATTGTAGTTAGTGCAAATTTGGCATAGCAATATAACGGGACACATTTGGACCATAAGGCTTTGTCACAAGATACAGGAAAAGTTCTGAAGACAATTTTCAGTAAAAACTTTTGACAAAATATGTTATAACTGCACTTTCCCTTTGTACAGCAGCAGCTTTCTGAATCTGAATGTGAAATAGTTACTGCATGGATACTGACTGCACTGGGTAGGGGGGCCGGGTGGGTAGGGCGGCTCCACTACTTACAGTGACTCTCTTGAGGTCTTTTCCCATGCTCTTCTCTCCGGCGTTGGGCTTGGCCGCTGGCACCTTCCCCGTGCTCTCCTCCAGCCACTTGATCAGGGCCCCCGCCGCAGCCTTGAACTCCCCCAGCTGGTCCTGGCATGACGTAACCTCCTCCCGTCTGGGCAGAGGGAAGAGGAAAAAACGCATTTACCACCAGACACTCATATGCTCAGACACACAGATACACATAGATACACACACACACAGATGTACACACACATACACACACACAAACACACACAGGAACGCATGCATGCATGCACGCACACATGCACGCACGCATACGCACGCGGGCACACACACACACACACACACACACACAAGCATGCACACACACGCAAGCATACACACACACACACACGCGCACACATACACACACACACACACACACATACACACTCTCTCTCTCTCTCTCTTTCTCTCTCTCTCTCTCTCTCTCTCTCTCTCTCTCTCTCTCTCTCTCTCTCTCACACACACACACACACACACACACACACACACACACACACACACACACACACAAACTGATTTACATTGCGTATACACGCCCACGCGCACACACACATAATGGTACAGTCTGCTCTCCAGTCTCTAAACAAACCCTCACTTTTCAACCCAACGAGCTATCTGAGGTCAGCATTGCAGACATCCAAAATTACACACTGCTGTAAGTTTATGACAGAAATCCAGTCAGAAACAGAACATTATGGGAACACATTTAAAAACAAATTTCATCCAATCATCATTTTTTTTTCTTTTTTTTGTTTGTCTTTCACTCACTGCAGTTTGTTTTTATCCAGCTTTGCAACCATGGCATTATGTTGTAAAATAAAAAAAATCCCATCCCTGTTCTGCTACTTTTCACCTACTTTTCTCTGACTGTGTCCTTGAAGGCGTTGAAGGTGTTGGTCAAGTTCTCCATCTTGCCCTCCAACTGGGTCTTGCTGCCCTGGGGGGCGGGGCTGAGGTGGGACAGCTCCTTAGACAGCTTCTGCAACCTCTCCAGGTCCTTCGCATTCTCCGATAACTCCTCATTAGTGTCCTAAGACAGACAAGACACACTTTTTAGCTGTATCCCGTTAAGACACAGCGTTATAAACTTGCTGTTATCAGAATGGCAATGACCAAGTCATGGTGCATTACTAATGGCCCTGTGTCATGTCATAGTATTGCAGTACTATGCTAGTTAACTTTTCGATGTCTATTACAGTGCGCCACTGGAAGTACGACTTGCATTAAGGGGCTACAGAAAAAAAGTTTACCACACACTTGTTAGACTTCTTGCTCTTTTATTCAGAGCGAACAATGCGTTTAACACGTTTTACTGTAATGCACGGAAGTTTACTATGCAAAAGCACTGGGGTTTACGTTTCTCGACAGCATCGCTTTGTTAGTTGCAATGCCGTTTTCTCATAGGCAACCGACTAAGTTGCTAAGTGGCTAGCAACTACGCTTTCGAGAAACTGGGTCCAGTTTGGGAGTCGCACCTGCACCAGTTTGGAGAGCTCGTTGACGTTCTTCCCCGGGCCGTCTGTCTCTGCCAGCTCCTGTGAGCGTTTCAGCACAAACTGCTGCACCTTCTCCGCTGTCCGCTCGAAGTCTTCCACCTTGTCCTTCAGCTGCTCCAGCTCCGACACCTTCTGCTTGTGCTTGCCGCAGGCGTCACCGAAGCGCTGAGACAGGGCGGCCATCTTGGATTGCAGCTGGGCGGCCGCCTTAGGGTCGGCCGTCTCCGCGAACTTCTTGACCTTGGCCTGCATGGCGGAGATGCTGCTCTGTCGACTGGACATATCCTGTTCCAGGGCCTAGATAGACAGATAGATCGATAGATCGATAGATCGATAGATAGATAGATAGATAGATAGATAGATAGATAGATAGATAGATAGAAAGATAGATAGATAGATAGACAGATAGATCGATAGATCGATAGATCGATAGATCAAATTAAAAGGTGCCAAACAGAAACGAAAACTCTGAACAAGAAAGAAAAATCCTTTTGTTCATTTAATAGCCAAGCTTTCAGTCGACCTATTTTTCTTTCTTGTTTCACAATATGGTGTGAACCAAAAATAGTTATATGAAACAGAAGTAGAAGTACTCTTACAGATGTAATTACAGCATTAGTAGTATGATATAACAAAGGTGTAACTGTGTTATACCATACCACTAGTGTTGTAATTACATCTGTAAGAGTACTTCTAATTCTACTTTATACAACTCTGGGGAGCATTTCTGGAAAGCGTAGTTGCTAACTTTGTTAGCAACTTTGTTGGTTACAGTGCAATTTCCCATTGGCAACTACCGAAGTTGCAAAATGCTAGCAACTACGCTTTCCAGAAATGCACCCCTGGAACCAAATGTAGAGCGGCAACCTACCGCCTCTTTGCTGAGGGCGTCTCCGATGCTGGCGGAGTCCAGAGGTACGCTGTCCTTGGTCTTCAGGCTATCCTCCACACGGCCCATCCAGCCCATCATCTCGTCCAGCCCGTCCTGCACGCTCAGCGAGCGCGTCAGCGTCACCTGCAGCTTCTCGTTGCGGTCGCTCACAGACTTGGACAGGTTGTCATAGCGCTCTGCAATGTCATCTAGAGAACAGGAGCGAAGAGGAAAGCAGGTGATTACTATAACCATAGTCTTGCTTTAGCCAGTGCTTCAGGTACTTTCAAGTCTACTTCATGAATGGTCCATTATGGTTCAATGTCATCTGAACAGAGGGGGGCAATGTGACGCTATGTGAGATTTTAGATTTTTATCAAAAATGTGGGAATGTTAGAGCTGAATGAACACATTCTAGTGAGAGAAGAAGGTCTTGGTCTTTGGAAAAAAAAATTGTGTTCTACACAGTGTCTCAGTAGCTTGTGATACAAAGCATTTTACTGAGATCCAGTACCTTTTTAAAGCTTTTTTTCCCTGTGTGACATGGTGGCCTGTCCCACGGCTGAAAAGGTGCTGTATGTAGATAGGCCAAAAAGGGAACTATGAAATGTGTTATCTAGAGAGCTTTCACTGGAATGTCTGTTTCAGTAGCTTGTGATACAAAGCATTTTACTGAGATCCAGCAACTTTTTTTTTACTGTTTTTCTCCTGTGCGATTCTGTGGCCTGCTCCCTGTGGCCTGTGACACTGTGACCGTCTGAAAAGGTGCTGTATGCCGCGTGCCAAACTCACCCACTGTTTCCTGGATCTCGTCCTGATTGGTCAGCAGCTCCCCCTCGGCCGCGATGAGCGCGTAAGCTGTTTTCCTCAGCGTTTCCATGGCAGCCTGCCGCCCCGTCGTCTGACCTTGCAGAGCCTGCGGATGGATCACACCAATCACATCACTCTCTGACTCTCTATGGTGGCTACTCGTATATGTCATGCAGAGGGTCATGAAAACAAAATTGGTGTTGATTAACGATGAAAGTTCAGATAACACTGCTCCAATAAATAAAATAAGAAAAAAGAACAGTAAGCAGTGTGCGGTCTACTGTGCTGTATTGTGCGGTGAAGTTTTCCTGCCTCACACCTGCACCTCTGTTCCTAAAGGCTTGGGTACAAGGACTCTTTTGAACTCAGGTGTTTATTAACACACGTATATGTAATTTTCAAAGTCTTATATTATTAACAGACATCATTTAATTGGGGTGCTTTTCAGGGCGTATTCTCAAACTGATGCCGCAAACTCACACTAAACTCACACAGGGGAATTGTGTGTCATTCACATCGTCAACAGAGCCTAATTTACAATGCATAATTTACAAAAAGCCTCATTTACAATGGTTTAAAGTGTGTATTAAAGTGGGTATTTTGGGAGACCCTGTACACTGCTGAATTTCCATGCCAATTTTATTCGAGTTTTATTTGAACACTTGGAACGCAAGTGGAACCGTTAATAACAAGAAGTCCCCACTGCTTTGATTGTACATTGTATTTATTGTATTGTATATGGATACTGTACTATTTATTATTATCACTATTATAAATGTTATGTTTCAGATGAGTGTGCTGCAGTCAAATTCCTTGCACATGTACAAGTAACTGGTCAGTGAAGTGAATTCTGGCTTCTCAGCTCCTGCTCTTGAGTGACTGGCTAGGGACACTTTGCTCACTGAACGAAGGAACAGGGGACTTTTTGGACCTTTCCCTTGTTTAATTTCATGTCACCTTAATTCAGTTTGGAGGCAAGGCAGACCAGAGGTTATTTATGGCGTGAAGCAAATGTAATTTTTTCAAATCAGATATGACTCAACACAGCCACAAAGGGAATGCAAAATCCCAATATATGGCATACAGTTTCCCAGAGGATTTTGGGGTGTGCGTGTGAGAGTGTGTGCGTGTGTGCGTGTGTGTGTGCGTGTGTGTGTGTGTGTGTGTGTGTGTGTGTGTGTGTGTGTGTGTGTGTGTGTGTGTGTGTGTGTGTGTGTGTGTGTGTGTGTGTGTTTGTGTGTGTGCGTGTCTTCATACGTGCGTGTGTGTCACAGGCACCCCTTATCTGTCAGTGTATAACAGACCTAAGGGTCAGCAGCAGTCTCCAAACAGCTATGCAACAGCACTGCACACACACACACACATACACACACATACAAATACACATACACACACATACAAATACACATACACACATATACACTTACGTACACACACACAAACATTTACAGTACGGTACTGTCTCAGGGGCTTCAACGCCAGACAGCAGGGGCCAAAATGTGGAAGTATTGCACATCACATATCACAGAGGTGTAATCTATTTAGAGCAATCTATGCACCACTGTGCCAAGCCCCCCTCTCTCTCTCGCTCTCTCTCTCTCTCTCTCTCTCTCTCTCTTGCTCTCTCCTTCTCTCTATCGCACTCTCTCGCTCTCTCTCTCTCTTCTCAAACACACACCGAGCAAATGTCATTAAATCTGCACAAAGCTATTTGTGCCTTGGAACTGCGGCGTGTTTTGAAACAGGTTGCTATAAATAGCCCGTGGTGTTGTTTTAAAGCGAGTGGAAACTCTGTATATGGACAAGTCTGGGCTGAGACTTGGTGACCTTTCAACTTGTTCGGTGCCGAGAGGCATGAACGCGGTGCCAAAACGCCATCTCTAAATCGCCTCTAAGCCCACTACTGCCAGACGCGTATCTTAGAGAATGTGCAGTTTAAAATATTCCCCTCCTGGTGAGAGCACTTTGTGCGTCAATGTTTTAGGATGGGTCTCTTGAGATACACCGTCTCGTTTTCCGGAGAGAGATAAAAAAATAACAGGTGATAAAACTAAATTCAATTCAGTTTAAATTGAGATTCTCTCAGGGTCATAAAGTCACAATGCTGGCATTGCTTTGTCTTGCTTATACATCGTCATGCCATATGGCATTCTCTCTATCATGTGCTGTCATTGGTTGTCATGACATTCCACAACTTGGGCCCTTTAAATGTCAACACTATCTCAAACTGTTCTCTCCTGTTTGCTTCTCGGGGTCCCTCTGCATCGATCAGAATGACAGGACAGGGGCAGGTCGACCTGATGACTGCTGACACATGTCACCAGTTACTACCCTGCCAGGGTCGGAGATATAGAGAGGGCAAGCAGGGCATTTGCCCCTGGGCTCCAGGGCCCTCCTGTGTTGGTAGCGGGGGCCCTTATTGTGACCAGGGCAGGCCGTATGGATGGCCCTATAAGAGTCTTTCCCTGGGGCCCTATGTGCAATTGTTCCTCCACTGTACTCTGCTACCTACTGTATGTCATCTATGTGACACAGGAATGCAAATCTATGGCTGTGTCCCAAATGATTCTCATTCACCGCATAGTTTATTACCTTGGGCACTAGTTTCATGATTTTGCCCCCCTAAATAGTGACCTATGAAGTGACAGAGTGAACACTTTGGGCTTCAGTCTTTATAGAGAGGCATTGCAATGTTTGCATTGATAAATCATGATAAATCCTTCAGAATTGAGTAGCCGAGAATTGAAATTTAATTACACATTTTCATGAGGAATGACATATATGTTTGGTATTTTTGTAGATAGAACTCCTATTAATTCTGAATTAAATATTTTTTTGGTCCGAATTACATGTAAAATCTGTCATGTAAATGGGGGAAGAGCGTCCTCTGTTGGTAAAGTATGGTAGTGACCTTAGTGTCCTGTAGTTGACGCTGTGTGTGTGTATTTGTGTGTGTGTGTGTGTGTGTGTGTGTGTGTGTGTGTGTGTGTGTGTGTGTGTGTGTGTGTGTGTGTGTACGAGACCTTAGTGTCCTCTAGTTGACTCGATGGCGTGTGTGTGTGTGCTTGCGTGCGTGCGTGTGTGTGTGCATGCTTGTGTGTGTGTGTGTGTCCGCGTGCCGTGTGTGTGTTACCTTGGTGTCCTCTAGTTGTTTCTGCAGGATCTGCTGCGATTGCATGTGTGTGTGTGTGTCCGCGTGCACGCCGTGTGTGTTACCTTAGTGTCCTCTAGTTGACTCGATGGCGTGTGTGTGTGTGGTGTGTGCTTGCTTGTGTGCGTGCGTGTGCGTGTGTGTGTTACCTTGGTATCCTCCAGTTGTGTCTGCAGGGTCTTGGGGTCTGCTGCGATGGCCTCTGCCTGCTGTCTCCGGGCCTCCTCCTCCGAGGTGTCCAGCCACTTCAGCAGCCCTCCGCTGGCCTCATCGTACTTCTTATACTTATCCACCACCTCTTTAAGGTTGCTGCCCAGCTGATTACACTGCAAGACAAGATGAGACACACATACACATACACACACACATACACAGACAGACAGACAGACAGACAGACAGACAGACACACACAAACACACACACGCACGCACGCACGCACGCACGCACGCACGCACGCACGCACGCACGCACACACACACACACACACACACACACACACACACACACACACTGTCATTTTGCACGTCTATACGTTGCACTTTTACTGTAATATACAGGACATTTGAAGGGAAATAGTGTACTTCTTCAGTAATGGTGCCTGAAAAGTATTTCAAAATATTATAATTGTAGTACTCATCATTAATATCAGCATATTTGTGGCATTTGTGTGAAACAAATATTCAAGAAAGTGCTTACTCCAAGTCATTCCCTTCTCATGAATAGAGCTACTATAGCAAAAGCAATAGCTCCACCATGTGGCAGGAAATAGATATGACATGATTGCTTTCAACCCATCTTTCCACCTTCAATTCATGCTTCAACAAGACGAAAGTGTTTTATTTTGTACACACCTGAGAGTGCAGAGCCTTGTAGAGTCCGGCGGCAGCGTCCAGCCTCTCCTGCACGGCGGCACAGGTCCCTGACATGTCCACCTGGGAATTCGCATGCCATTTTATTATTATCAGTTATTTTTCAGACATGGTCATTCCATGTTTTTCCAAATTTTGAGCCAGCAACTTAGCATACCTTGATCTTAACTTTTGCCAAAGCTTTATCTTCATTTTAATCAGTCCTATTTTATTCATTTTTATTATTGTTGTTCATATAACTGCTATGGTAAGCACATTGTAAGACATTGTGCTGCATGTCTTGTATGAACTGTACTATACAAATACTGTTATTATTATTATTGTTATTGTTATTATTATTATTATCATTATTGTTGTTGTTGTTATTACCTCGGGCAGCGTGTCCTTGGCTCCTCCTCCCTGGTCTCCCGCTCGGCTGGCGGCCTTGGCGGCGTCCAGGACCTTCTGGCCGGAGATGGTGATGAAGCGCAGGTCTCCCTTGTGCGAGATCACGTCCTCCGCGAAGCTCCTCTGCCTCTGGAGCTTGTCCTCCAGGGCCTCCAGGCGGCCCGCCGGCTCCCCCAGCTCATCCACCTCCTGCTGGGCCGTCTGCAGCCAGGACTGGGGTGGGGTGGGAGAAGGAGGAGAAATAGCAATGGAATATAAAATAAGAAGGGAGTAACAACAACAGGGTTGGTAGACATGGGCATAGTTTGAGGGGTTGCCAGAGGGCATTGCCCCTACCCCTGGTGGCTGAAACATGAAATGACATCAAGGAAGTGAGAAAATCTTAGTGTTAAAAACGAATACACGCTAGTATGAAATTAATATGAATCCCATTATATTTTTGTAATACATTATTATTCCTATTATATCTTTGCAAATCCCTTCACCCCGATGCAAAAGTAAAACTCTGCTTATGTTGTCAAATTATTAAGACCTGCCAAGCAGTGAAGTAACACACAGAGTTGGAAGAGTTTGACTCCGACACTTTGGCACCGCCTTGGCACCTAATGCCACCTTGACTAGTAGACAGACACACACCTGGAAGTCTCCACAGTCTCCCTGGAACTTGGCCAGCTCCTCCTGAGCTCACAGGGCCTAGAGAGTCTGACACTGACAACATCCCACCCCTCCCACCCCCACCCCCCATGCCCTCCTAGTCAGGCCATGAGCAATGTATAATGTAATATTGTTTCTGATCTCCAGAAAAATCAGGAACTCCACCCACTCCACCAGTCAACCAGTAGCAAACTTAAAGGAAGGCAGGTCAACCATGCCGTTTAGGAAACGTTAATTGCTATGCTCTTCTTAGTCAGACCAAGTCTTAAAGACATTTGAAAGTCGATGATAATCAGGCTAACTCTACTTTACTCTTCCACCTTGACTAATGTTCGGCAGGAATCACTGGACACACACCTGGAAGTCTCCACAGTCCCCCTGGAACTTGGCCAGCTCCTCCTGCACGGCCTGCACCTGCTTCATCTGCTGCTCTGCGCGGGTGAGCGAGTCCTCGTAGCGCCCCCTAAGTTCCTGGATGTCTCTCTGCAGCTTGTCCTTCTCGGAGGGGGACAGCACGTGGGCCTGCTTGTCCAGCAGAGCCTGAGCAGACTGGGTGGCGATGATCAGCTCCTGCTGCTGAGACAGGATCTCCTGGTGGTGAGCCTGCAGACACAAGATAAATACAGTGTTTTTTTTTTTAAAGATACTTTTTGGTCTTTTAGACTTTATTAGTGGAGGAGAGACAGGAAACGTTTGGGAGAGAGAGACAGGGAAGGGCCAGCAAAGGACCCGGGACTGGGTTGGCAGCACAGCAGGCGAGTGCCCTACCGTTAAGCCACCGCAGGGCCAAACAAACACAGTGTAAATTTAACACTTAGAGAGTGGTTTTAACATCTTCTAGAATAGTGTTTCTCAACAGGGTCAGTCAGTTGCAAATGGGGGACAATAGTCTATCCTATCTTTTTAATACTAAGGGAGGCATTGCCAGGCGTATGATGAGGTAATGGGGGCGTTGGCAGGCTTATGATGAGGTCAAGGGGGTGTTGGGAAGCTTATGATGAGGTCAAGGGGGCGTTGGGAAGCTTATGATGAGGTCAAGGGGGCATTTGTTCAAAAAAGGTTGAGAACCACTGTTGTGACTGAGTCACCAGGGCCCCATGAATATACACAGAGCTGCACCCCTGTCCCAGAGTATTGTTTACATGTTGAATTACCACTGATTTTTGGTTTTGCCAAAATATTAAAAATCAAATGTGTTTACAAACACCCCACATTATCATGTACTGTAATGAATCATGTAAGTGGGACTCTAAGCAATGAAAACAAAGGGACCAATGAGAAGGCATGAGAGTAATCCAGATTCTTTTCATTGTTGGGTTAAAACAATTCAGACCTCATTACAAGCACATTCCATTGCTTTAATGATCTGCTGGGATGCATAAGATGCTAATTTATTCATGGAATTCAACAACATAATTAAGGTCGCTAGGTCAGTAGGTGATGGTTGGAGGGAATGTTGCTTTTGTTTGCAATGAGCACTGATGAATACCACTGCTATGCTATGCCACACCCACAGCTCTTTCTATGTGGTTTAATTGGACAAAACATTGGTATGTACAATGTACTGTGACAAGAACAGGTGTGTCACTGTATGTGACATGTATGTGACGAAAGTTCAAAATGATTTTCTAATCAAGGAACGTAATCAGCAAGGATTTACGACTGCATATGTTGCGCATAAAATCTTTTTAATAAATATATATCTGTGGGGGACCAGCATCGATGCAGATATAAACCACGAGTTGCTTGACTTGACTGCTGGTAATAACTGTTTATTTACCTTGACTCTGTCAAACTGCTTATCCAGGTCTGCTGTGCTGCTGCTGCTGGAGTCTTTCCCTTTGCTGGAAATAACGTGTCGGTTGTCGGTGGTGTCTAGTGCGTTTCCATTGGCGTCATCCGCTCTGGTTTCCATGGGCAGGTTCCCATTTTCTGTCCCGGCCTGCCCCTGCCCCTGCTGCTGCGTCTCCTGCTCCTGCGCCTCCTTCTGCGTGCTGTCCCCCACGCCTTTCTCCTTCCCCACGTTGGAGATCCAGCCCAGTAGGCCCTCGATCTTACTCCTGCTCTCCTCCAGCTGCTCCACAGCGGCAATCTAGACATCAACGCACAACACAAGCGGACACACACACACACACAAGCACAAGAAAACATGCACACACACACACACACATACCCAGGTGCACACACAGGCACGCACACATACACAGGCACAAACACACATAGACACAGACACGTGCATAGGCACGAAAACATGCACACAGGCAGGCATGCACACACACACGTGCACACGCACACGCAGACACACACGCACACACACACACACACACAATATTTTGTTGATTATTATCAAGCA
The DNA here is from genome assembly GCF_034702125.1 of Engraulis encrasicolus. Lineage (NCBI taxonomy): Eukaryota > Metazoa > Chordata > Actinopteri > Clupeiformes > Engraulidae > Engraulis > Engraulis encrasicolus. Next base: position 42,319,545 of record NC_085880.1, on the reverse strand, counting down.
CAAAACATAATGATCCTAAAAAAAGGCAGCCCAGACTAACATTTGCTTTTTTAATATTCCACATTAACGGACGATAAAATGAACCTTTGAACAATAATTCATTAGCAAGATAAACTCTCGATCACACACGAAATATTTACGCTCGGCAATAAGCAATCTTAAATGATTTCATCTTTGAAATAACACAGACCTGCAGACCTGCAGATCCTAACCAGACACAGTCAGTCAATATCAAGGCAAAAAAAAAAAAACGTCTGTTTAATACTCCTTTTTTATCGGTCCCAAATGGCTTTATTTTTATGGAATGCGTTTCCAGGGCCGCTGACAGCTTTCGCTGGGCCCAGGACAAAATCATCTGAAAGAGCCCCCTAACAAATAAATGCAATGTAACGGGGACCCAATCCGGGTGCCCTATCTCCCTGGGCCCGGGACAACATATCCGTTTGGCGGCCCAAATGGCTTTATTTTAATGTAATGCGTTTCCAAACCTTCTCTGTTTCCTGTTTGAGTGCGGTGGTGACGACCTTCTCCAGGTCTTTCCTGGACTCCTCGGCCTTCTCGTTGAGCATGTTGGCTCTGCTCTTGGCCTCCTCCAGCTTCCTCTCGACGTCGGCGACCTGCTCGGCGGAGAGCACGTGGCGATTCTCCTCCAGGAACTTTTTAGAACTGCTTATGACTTCATTTAAATCTCTGGCGTTCGTCTGGATGTCTTTTTGGAGGGCCTGTTGTTGGACACGGAGAGGAGAAGAAAGAAAAAAAAAAAAACCGAGAGGGAGAGAAGACAATTACAATCCAGTCTTTTATTGCTATGCTATGAATATATTGGTGAATAAATATAAACATCTGCTTGATAATATGGTTGGGAGACAAAACACATTGCTCCTTCCCTAGGCCACTCCAAGAAAAGCAAAGTCAATTTGCAGAGTACTCGTCAAGCTGTTGCGCACAATTTTCTATTCTGCACACAGACATCATGTCTCGGTCCATTTACCTTCAGTTATACAAATAAATGCCACTACTACACTGACATCTCTACTCGCTCCATTGCACTTTAAATCTTTTTTAAAGATTATGAGCACAATATGAGCCAAATATGCTGTTATTCAACCAATATGTTTACTGATGACTACACTCTCATTTTCTACCCATTATCAATCTGGTGACTGCCTTCACTCCACCTGTAAGGCCTCACACACATTGGTCTTGGGCCAAGACGCAGTGATAGTGAACAGAGTTCACTTGCGTGTATGGTAACACTTTATTTTAGGGATACATCTATTAGCACTAATACATACAATGTGCCTGTATAAGTAACTTGTAAGGCATGTACAAAGCAAAATCAAACAATTTGCTTAGTACATGCCTTACAAGTTACTTATGCAGGCATTAACATTGTATGTATTAGTGCTAATAGATGTATCCCTAAAATAAAGTGTTACCGCGTGTATTACTCTGATACTATTAGACTCTTACAAACCGTGAGTACAAAATTTACAATAACATCTGAACATTATTATGAATATTGCATCTGCGCTTTTCAGTAACCTTGTTACACAAAGCCTATGCTATAGCCTTACGATCACCAAACTTGTAATGACCATATCTTACAGTAACACCCGCAATCTGGCCAAAAGTTGGTAAAAATTCAGTTTGACTAGTAGAAAAGAAAACTTACCAGCCACTTTGACCCATTAGTGAGTGTGTGTTTGGCCAGTGAGATTAACGTCTACTACAGCAGCCATTTTGGCTAGCGATGAAAAAAGTTAATGTAGAGTCCTGAATTGGTGAGGTTACCTGCTGCTCTTGGCGGTACTGCTGCAGGTCCTCCATGTTGTTGGTGGCGATGGTTTGCGTCTGCTGATGGTGTCCGATGAGACGGTTCTCCGTCTGGGTGAGGCTCTCACACATCTCCTGCAGCTTACCGGAAAACTCCTTCTGCTTCTCAGCCACATCCTGCTGAGGACGCACATACAGGTACGGTAAGGAAACTCGTCAGTCAGGACACTTCTGAGGTGGCTTCAAAGAAGAATCCACACTTCTATCGGCTGATTCTTTAGAAACTCGCTCGTCTGAAACCCTGACCTCCACCTCGGGAAAGGGCAACAGATTGGCCACTCAAATCGGGGTGCCAAAAACACAAACTCAAAGCACTTCGGTGTACTCCGAGTTCACTACACATTAGTGCTTTCAGACATTTGTATTGTCCCCATCTGTTGCAAAAGAACGCATTTATAACGGATGTTGGGAGAACGAACTCGGGTCTACCGACAAGCAAGTTTCAAAAGAATGAGCCTTAAGTCTCAACACCAAGCACACAGCACAACAGGCAACACACATCAAGATTCCTTCCTACCCTAAACCTCAAGAGTATGGTGTAAACATGCCAGCCATTGTAGGGATTTGAAGAACGTGGTATATTGCAACAAAAGAAGAGGTAGGTTGATGGTTAGTTGGATACATTCAAGGCGTCTAGTAGTTGTTGAGATTTGAGAGACACAAAGAGTCAAGAGGAGAGAGAGAGGTCATTTGTCCTCCACCACAGGCCACTGCAACAGCAATGCAGACCGGTGATGTCTCGACACCTGGAAATGCAAACAGCTCCAGAAGAGACGTTAGTTAGACGTTTTGGCAGTGATCAAGCAAAGAACTCTGTGCTTTCAGTATGATGGTTGGTGGTGTTAAAAACATGCCGTGCGTTCACATTTCATCACTTCAGTTCACAAGAACAAACATTTTGGTCCACACGTTTGCCAGCACTGTGCACCAGACTTGTTGTTCTGAGCTGTACCAAAAAAACATGTACAAGTCACAACAAAATGTCTGACAGTGCTCCTCCTCCTCTTCCTCCTCCTCCTCCTCCACCTGGTGAATCTCCTGCTGCTGCTTCTCCTCATCCTCCTGCACCTCCAGCTGCAGCTCCAGCGTGCGGTGCTGGGACGAGAGCTTGTCCGAGAGCTCCCTAAACGCCCTCTGGGCACCAGCCAGGCTCTTCAACAGCGCCCTGCTCTGCGCCGGGCTCAGGAACTGAGCGTGCTCGGAGATGAAGTGCTGAACCCTAGCTGAGGCCTCATCCAGGCGTTTCTGGGTGCCTGACGAGGACTGTCCCATCTCCTGAGAGATGAGAGGAGAGAGGAGGCAAATTATTAAATGATTAATACTAGGGCTGTAACGATGTTGGATCAAATAGAGAAATCGCGATACTCAGGCCATATCGTGATACGCTCTTTCAAAGTTTTGCTATCCTTCAGTCAAGAACACAACCATTCATTCGATGTGATAGTGCTTCCAAGCTTTAAATCGTGAGTTGAGTGTATCATTATAACACTAATTGATATCTTATAGTGTGGGATAACCCATTATGTGAATTGTATAGTGACAAAAGTAACCTCACTATAATTGTACAGTGACACTAGTAGTCTCACAAGATCCCTTTAAGGAGGTTTAAGACAAGATAGATTTCCAGAGATCACTCAGATCGTAAAGTCAGATCAGTACCTAATATAACTGACCATTCATTACTACATTTACTCCCCTAGTGATGTTTGAAGGCATAAAATACAATAATCTGACATGATGCAGTACCTCATTGCGCTGAATTCTGTTTTTAATTTCTTCCATGTTATCTATGTCCATGACGTCAAGTTTGCAGATGGTCTCGCAGTCGTCATGTATCTTCCCAGACAGCGTGTCCAGGGAGGAGAGGAGTTCCTGGTAAGATGTGCCTAACTGGGACTGTGGAGAGCAGATGTGAAGCGTTAGCTAAGGGCTATGGTTTGACAGTGATGCACGCAAGTGGCAAAGAGTATTATATAACATAAGTGGTAGAGAATGTTAATATTTCAATAGAATTATCCTTGACAAAATTAAATCCATCTATAATGCCTAACTGGGACTGCAGAGTGCAGGTGTGAAGCGTTAGCTAAGGGCTATGGTTTGACAGTGATGCATACGTAAGTGGCAAAGAGTATTATATTACATTATTTGGAAAAGAATATTAATATATCAATACAATTATCCTTGACAAAATTAAATCCATCTATAATGCCTAACTGGGACTGTGGAGTGCAGGTGTGAAGCGTTAGCTAAGGGCTATGGTTTGACAGTGATGCATACGTAAGTAAGTGGCAAAGAGGTTTCACAATATTGATATACTATCAAAATAATTATCCTTGACAAAATAAAATCCATCTATAACTCATATCGCAGATCTAAATAATCATCAAAATGTATCGTAATTTTTCCATGATGTTGCTTATTTAGGCAGAGTTAGCTAAGGGCTATGGTTTGACAGTGATGCATACGTAAGTCACAAAGAGTTTTCACAATATTGATATACTATCAAAACAATTATCCTTGACAAAATGAAATCCATCTATAACTCATACCGTAGATCTAGATAATCATCAAAATGTATCATCGTTTTTTCAACGATGTTGCTTATTTAGACAAGAATAACGGCAATGGGGTTTCCAAACTAAATCATACTGTTCACACAGCAGCTTCACTGACCTTTTCTGTCTCAATTGCTTGGAATATAAGACTACTCCTTTCAGCAGACATTTGGCACAAGTCTGTGAAAGCGGGCTGTAAATATGTGAAGGCTGAAGCCAAATCTTGCTGGATTTGTGAAGGAACGAGTTCATCAGCAGAATTTAGCAGCTGTGCGGCTATCTCCAGGTCTGCCGTTAGCACGGCAGCAAAAGCAGCAAGCTGGGACTCCAGAGACTGGGGAGAAGAGAGGGATAGGAGGATGGGGAGAAGAGAGGGATAGGAGGATGGGGAGAAGAGAGGGAGGGCGAGGAGAAGAGCGGGAGGGTGGAGAGAAGAAAGGGTGGGTGGCCTGCATTAGGAAAGGGAGCTGGGTGGACCTGCAGAACACAGAAAGGTCTGGAAAAGCCTATATAGATACAGGTACATGCAAAGGGTGGCTTTATAACAAATGTGGGTGACTAAGATTGATCACTCAGGTGATTCAGAGAGGGAAAAAAAAGATTTGGAAAAGCCAGTAGATTTACAAGCAACGGATGAAGCTAGTGGGGCAGGTGTGTGCCAGGTTTTCAGGGATGGAACACATGTGTGAGGCAGGTTTCAGGGATATAACAATAGAGAATCAGGTAACACTTTATTTTAGGGATACATCTACAAGCATTAATACATACAATGTTAATGCCTGCATAAGTAACTTGTAAGATATGTACTAAGCAAATGCTAAGGCCTACATGTACTAGTTCCTTACTAAGGTTATAGTGGTAATAAATCCCTTAATGTGCATGAAAAAGACATTTGCGAAGACATGCCTAACGAATGTTTGATTTTGCTTCGAATGTCTTACAAGTTACTTATACAGGCACATTGTATGTATTAGTGCTAATAGATGTATCCCTAAAATAAAGTGTTACCGTGAAGGAATCAGAACAGAATGGTGGTTCTCAGGGAGAATAGAGAGCAGTGTAAGGAGATGTTTGTGAGAAATTGAAATATTGAGTGGAGTAAGCAAAGAAAGGAACCAAGCTAAAGATCAGACAGGGGTGCATTTCTCGAAACCAAAGTTGCTTTTGAGTACGCATTTTCCCATTGTCAGCTACCAAAGTTGCTAACAGGCTAACAACTTCTCTTTTGAGAAATGCACCCCAGAATGGGTTTTTGATAGCATTTGTTTTCATAGTATTTGCAGTAACTGAACACACCTGAGACTCCTGCAGCTGGGAATTCAAGCCATCGATGCTGCTAACGAGAGGCCCTTGCATCTCAAAGTCACTTTTAATGTCCTCCAGAACATCAAAGTGGTCCTGAAGCCTTCCGATGCACTCCAAGTAACTCTGCGTGGAGATGCCCTGTAGTCGAATTGAAAGACAGCGCAATCACTACCACATAAACATTTTATTGATAAATTGCAAATAAGGTTTTCTGTCTAGTGCACTCGCGTCCATTAAAATGGAAGTCAATGATGAAATTGGAACTCACCCCCCTGCATTTGGCTGCTTCGTCCATGTCTGGGCCTTGATTGTCTGGATGTGCACCGCATGTGTCTGTGTGAGGAATCATGTCAATCTCAGGCTTACACTCATCTGTGGAGTGTGCTGGTGGGCTTTTGCCAGGGCCAGTGCTTTGGCTCCAGGCTCCGTCAGCCTTGTCTGCCAGGAAAGAGTCTGAATCTTGTTGAACATCACCCAGCCTTGTGGGTTGCTTGCTTGATGGGTTGCTTGCTTCTTTAACATCCTCCAGCTGCAGTCTTTGAAGCTTAGCACCATTATCGGAAAGCGACTGTATACACTTAGACACACTGTCTTGCCTCCCCGGCTCTTTGCCCGCGGTGGCCTCTAAGTGATGACCGGGACTGGCAACGCTTTTCTCTGTGGTTAGAAAGTTGCCAGTGATGCCAGTTATGTCCTCATAGGTTTGATGTTCAGCTTTCTCGTCTAAATCGTCAGCAAGCATTCCTATTCCTCCTACCTTGTGTTTTACAAGCTTGTCCTGACATGGCCTCGAGACACCGGGTGCCGACAGAGGTGGCGTGGCTGAGTCTGCCACTGAGGATCGCAGCGGATCAGCAGATACCCTCTGTTTACTTTCCTCAACCATCAGGCCAGCAGACAGAGCACACGTTTCAGAAGAACCATTTTCTCTGTCTGCGAGAACACAAGGAGGAATTCCAAATTCTACGTCTACATTTGGTTGATTTAAAGCAGAGGTTGAGCATTTAGTACTCGACACCGATTGTTCTTGCGTCTGGAGAGTCTGCAAAGCACCTGACACAGCCAGTGATTTGTCACTCAACATTGTAGGTTCCAGGCACTTTCCATCATCAACTGTACTATTTAGATCCACATTGACTGGTGTTTTTGCAGTTGCAGATATTGTGTTAGCAGAGGTATGTGTAGCATCATCACCCTGCCCTGTGTCTTGCCCGGAATGTTTGACAGTTCCCAATTTAGCTTGATTGACATCGCTGAGCGCACCAATCTCTGCCTTTCGTCTAAATGTCAATGATGCATCTGGAGACATTTCTCCAGTGAATAGTGCTTGTGCATCTCCAAATAGTCTGTTTACACTTCCTGACATGTTTGGAGATTCAAATTCCTGTGTTGATTGAGATCCTGAACTCGTGCCGGTTGCACTAGAATAAATTACCACTTTTTCTGACTCAGTTCCATCCCTTGACTGTTTTAAATGTGCATCTGCTGATCGCAGCTTTAATGTCTGTGTTTGTTCAGAGCCAACAGATTTTCTCATATCCACAGACATGTCTACACAGCCCCCCTTCAGTCTCGACTCATCATAAACAGATGTGGGCACGATGACATGATGACCATTCAGCTCTTTCTGACTATCACTTTGAGCATGGGGCAGACTACTTTGAAAGGGCAAAGGCCTGTTGTCTTTGTCCACACACATGTCCCCACTAGTCAGTTCTGCTGTTGTCAACGATATACCATTCTCCTGAGGAGTCATGGATGAATGTTCTGACGACCCTTTAGGTGAAAATGAGCGCTGCTGCCTATCCTTCGAGCCCTCCTTGACAGTACTGATCTGCTGGTCAGCATTCAGCAGGGATTCTGTCTTCCTTTCATCAGCGCATATATCACTGGGGGATGAGCAGGATATGCCTGAATCACTCTGAACGGGACTCACGGTTTGGTTCAACGCCACCTCACGGTACTGCACCTGCCTTTCGCTAGCGATGAAACCAACATCTTCAGGACACTGGTCAGCATTAGTGTTTTGATCGTCTTTGTCATCCTCTGGAGCATCGTTCTCTACGTCAAACGAATCCCTCTCACTCTTGCTACGACTGCTCAGCAGACTCCTGGAGCTAATGGTATTTTTGGCTGGGAAAACTGGGAATTCAGTTGCTTCAGACTGGTCAGCAGCAACAATGTTCTGACTGTCCCTTTCATGGCCTGGAGCATCAGGCCCTTCCTCAAAGGAATCCCTATCACTCCTGCTATGATTGCCTAACATACTCTTGGAGGAAATATTGCTTTTGACAAGTCCAGGAATTCCGGTTCCCTCAGTCTGGTCAGTATCAACAGTCTGATATCGCTTGTTGTGACCTACAGCGTCACTCTCTACTTCAGATGAATCCCTCTCACTCCTGATATGCCTGCTTAACATACTCTTGGAGCAAATGTTAGTTTTGACAAGTCCAGTTGCCTCCGTCTGGTCAGTATCAACACTCTGATATCGCTTGTTGTGACCTACAGTATCACTCTCTACTTCAGATGAATCTCTATCTCCACCGCTATGACCACTAAACAGATTCTTGGAGCCAATATTATTTTTGACAAAATCTGGATGTCCAGCTGCCTCAGGCGGATCAACATCAATGCTCGTCTTGCCCTTTTTCTGTCCTAGAGCATCACTGCCTACTTTAAATGAATCCCTCTCAAGTTTGCCTTGACTAGTCGGCACAGTCATGGGGCTTTGGGTGCTATTTTGGACAGTTCCTGGAAATCTGGTTGACTCAGGCTGATCAATATCAAGAATCTGATTACCCTTGTTTTGCACTAAAGCAAGATTCTCTGCTTCAAATGAGTCTTTGCCACTCTTCTTATCACTACTTAAGAGACTCTTTGAGCTAATATTGCTTTTGACAAAACCTGGGGATCCAATTGCTTTAGGCTGGTCAAAGCCAATGTTCTGTTTACCAATGCCATTTTCTAGAGCGTCCTTCCCTACTTTCAATGAATCCCTCTCATTTCTGCTTTGAATACTTAACACGCTCTTGGGGCCTGCGTTACTTTGGACAAATTCTGGAAATCCAGTTCCCTCCTTCTGACTGCCCCTGTCATAGTCTCCAGCATCACTCTCAACTTCAAATGAACTCTTCTCACTCCTGGTATGACTACTTATCAGACCCTTGGGACTGCTATTATTTTTGAGAAAACCTGGAAATCCAGTCGCCTCAGATAGACTTTGTGAAGGATTGTCTTTCTTTGTAGTGTGATTGTGGCCTTGCGGATACTCCTCTATTGTCTGTGTAATAGGAATAGGTGAATTTCTGAGATGGGACGTGACAGTAATTTTACTATTTTGTTTGGGAGGTGACACTTCAGAACATGAACTTGATTGTTCAGAACGTTGTGGGGGTTCCAGAGTTCTACTGTTTGAGCTTTGGTGAAGTCTGTTTTTACACTTCTCATCAGGAAGGTCTAAAACCATAATGGCCACCTTCTTCTTTTCTTTCTGGCTCAACATATTCTCTGCTTCTTCCTCATCTAGCATACCTAGAGCCTGTGCATCAGCCACACTGCGGAGACATTTGCCATCTGGATCTATAACAGCTTTCCTGACAGGTTGGGAGTTCAGTATCCTATGAGCCATTTCATCACTTATCAGATCACATTCAAGTGCCTCAGACACACTGATGGTGTGGCCAGCGTCTGAGCTGTAAAATCCACCCAACAGATTCTGCTGCTCCATGATCTGCAGTGCCACTTGGAGGGATAAGTAGCCTTTGGACACAGCTTCCTGCAAGGTTGCCATGGTCCCCGTGGGGTTCCCAGCAGCCCTGCCTTTATGGAGCAGTGACGCGAGTACTTCCAGAACCATCTCCTCATCAGCAATGCCCTTGTCAAGAGCGGCGTCCAGGCTGTATCGCTTGCCTGAGGTGACATCTAAAATGCCTCCTTCTTCCACCTGCACTTTCAGAAGATGTATGGCAAACTCCCTCTCGCTCTTTTCATTCCAAGAGCGGTCTCTGTATGGGTACTCTGCGAACATGTCCATTGACTTTGTTACCTCGCTGGTAAATGATGGTCTGTTTGTTGTATAGTCCTCATCTATTTGCAAAATTGATGTTTCTGTGATGTGCAAGACATCCTTATCAGAACTCGTGTTGGTCGAAATGCCAGACCCCTTTGCTGCATTGGATGCACTTGTGCCAGGTGTTTCACTGGCTTTTCCCGCAGCTTTACGAAACTTGTCAACTTCCATTTCGTCATCATCTGGTGAGTCTGACTCACCACTCTCTTCTAATATTTTTTCTAAAATTCTGTTACTATATGATCCATTCAAAATATTTGAATACGCATATAACTGTGTAACCAAAGATGAACCATCTAAGTCCTCAGTTTGGTCTTTGAGATCATCATCTGCAGATTGCACTGACATTTTGCTGGATGCATCAGCTGCAGATTGTTGATTAGACATTTTGCTGAATGCCTCAGCTGCGGTTTGTTGATTAGACATATTGCTGGATGTTTGAGGACTCACAGGGGTCTCTTTCAGTTTCCCACGTACACTTTCTGCCTTTATTTCATCTTTACTTAACCCCGTAACACAATCTTGCCTTACTGCTTCTTCTACATTCCCATTGCATTGCCCCTTTGAAATGTTCAAGTTCGTACTACTTGAGTGCTTTACGCTTTCACAACACATATCCTCTTCCTCTTCATCCAAGGAGATATCCATAAACTTTGACGAATGACACGTTGACACATGGGTTTTCTCCTCATCACGTCCCCCATTACCCCCTGAGATTTCCATGAACACTTTTGCCATTTTATTGAGTTGCCCATCAAACACGAGAAGCCTCTGCCCAGTGTTTGGGTCCATGTAGCTGTTCATCATTAGATAGGAGATGAATAGTTGCCGCGCCTCTTCAGTAGACGGTACGCTCATTTGCTTTCCATCCACTTCTGGAACCGGTTGAGACCCACCATGGGCTCCTCCCTCCAATTGCAGCTCACGCCACACCAACCACGACGAGAACTTCCTGTTCAGGTCGTCAATGTCAGGAAAAGAGTCGGGTATCTCCACTGTTTTTAACACCTCTGCCGTGTATTCGTCAATCAGGCCATGTCTGGTGGCAGCGTCAATGTCGACTACTTCAGAGCTTTCTGGAATGTAAAAGGCAGCGATTTTCTGTCGGTTGCAGAGGAGACTGGATGCTACTTCGTTGGTAATGATGTCATGTTGCAGGGAAGAGGTAACAGTCAGGATTTCTCCTGAGTCAGGCCACAAAAGACCCATGAAACCCTTTTGCCTCTCCAGCACTAACAGTGCGCTAGTGGAACTCATTAAATCACATTGGACAGCTTCATCAACAGTGAGTCTCTTTCCGTTATGAGGGTCAACTATGCCACCATTTTGGACTTGGAGATTCAGTACACCACTAGCAGTCTCTTGATCGATTAGGCCCTCTGATAAAGCTTCTTCAACAGTGAGTTTGAATCCTGTTCTTTGGTCCACGATGCCCCCTGCGCACAGCTGTGCACCCAGGAGGCGAAGCTTAGTCTCTTGATCGATGGCGCCCTCGTGGGCGGCTCTGAGAATACCAAACTCTCTTCCAGACTTCAGCCAGATGTTGCCGTCTGTCCTGGGTTTCACGGGCAACAGGCGCAGGCCAGTTTCTTCGTGGACAATGCTCCTTTGCACGAGCTGAATGAGGGAGACCATCTCAGATGTGTTGGGGTCAATCAGGAGCTTCGAGACGCTATGGTCCTTGCCGAGTTTGCTGAGAAAATCGGCGGGGATCATACCGTGCTGGACTGCTCTATCAAGGTTAAAGACCTCCCCAGAAGAGGTTGTTCTTAATCCCCCAGTAGCCAGTTGGATCTCTAAAATCTTTATTGCCAAATGCTCTGAGATGACTCCCTCCTTCAGCGCAGCGATGACAGGAAGAGGTTCACAGCTAAACTTGGGATTTGACAGGCGCTTGTTGGCAGCATCCAAGTCCTGGAGCCGCTGGTAGGTGGGTGCGTCGACAAGCTCTTGCCTGACAGCATCCTCCAAGTCCAGGCATGTGTTGGCGTCGGGAGCAACAAGTCCTGACGTTATGATCTGGGCCTCCAGGAGGCTCAGCCCGGTGGCGTGGTCGATCAGGCCACACTGCATGGAGCAGCAGACGGACAACACCGCCCCACTGCCCAGCTCCAGAACCCCTCCAATGGTCTGGAAACCCTGTAGGTGAAGAAAAAAACCATATGCACTTCAGTGGGATGTGGTTATTTTACGAAAAATGGTTCAATGACTAAATTGATTAATGTTTGAGTAGTATGAAGTTCTAAAGATATTTTATTATTTTTTTCATTTTTACTTTGTTTTTTGTTTTTTATCTTATATAGTATGCTTTACTTTGTGCTAGAAAAGAAGTCATTAAGATGTACTCACCAATCACACAAGCCTAGGAATGCTATCAGTGCATTTGCAACAGTGCAGGTCAGTATTTGAACAGCAAGAAGGGGGGTTGACACACAAAAAGCTTGCATGCATCTGTGGACAGAATATTTGGTACAGTACCTCGCACAACAAACAACAACGAGTTGGTTAGAGACAACACAGACATGTAAGCAGCATTACTGATGCTGGATGATACCTGTATGGAGGGAAAGAGAGAGAGAGGTCCTCTGGCTTTGACTGGCTGTAAAAAGATGAAGCTGAAACACACCATGCTGGGACATGTTTACAAGATACTCATTTCACACTCAAGGTGTCATGGTGACACATCAGAGATTTTGGGCAGCACCTTTTGTGTGACTTTGGTAACATGCTAATACAAAACAGAAGGAAAAAAGGTGGTTGATAGTTTTGGGTGTTCCTTTGGTAAGTGAGGTTTAATACCATGATTCACAGGGGTTTTCAATCCACCAAGTGCTGCTCAAATATCCCTATTTGTGTCAACAGACATTGGTGTTAACTGTTTTAACTAAGCCCTATCCACAACCCTATCCAAGCACACTCAAACAGCTCTGGGTCTTTAATCACAGGGATGTGATTTGAATACGTAAGAGAAAAAAGTGGTGACACCTAAAGATGCCATTCCATGCTGTGGTGGATGTGGAGAAGAGATTAAAAACATGTTAGTCATGCAGTGTGGGGTGGTGGGATAGCGGTGCATTTTAAAATGGGAGGTTTTGCACTTGTAGTTGTCCTTTCTCCACTTAGGCTGCAGAGCGCCCAGTACCTTAGCTTTGTCAGTAGAGGGCGCCTGTGCATCAGCATACTGCTCGGAGAGGTCACTGTAGGCCTGGTGGAGAGACTTCAGCTGGTCCTTAGCCTCCTGTTTCTCCTCTTCTGTCATCCTATAGGAAGGAGGAGGAGGGGGAGGAGCAGGAGGAGGAGGAAGAGGAAGAAGAGGTGGAGGAAGAGGAGCAAGAGGAGGAGGATGATAAGGAGGAGGAGGAGGAGGAAGAGGAGGTGGAAGAGGAGGAGGAAGAGGAGGTGGAAGAGGAGCAGGAGGAGGAGAAGGAAGAGAAGGAGGAGGAGGAGCAGGAGGGGATAGGGAGAGCAAGAGAAGGAGGACGACGACGAGGGGGAAGAGAAGGGAGGGGGGAAGAGGAGCAGGAGGAGGAGAGGAGAGCAAGAGGAGGAGGAGGAGGGGGAGGAAGAGGAGCAGGAAAAGGAGAGGGAGAGTAAGAGAAGGAGGAGGAGTAGGAGGAGGGGAGGAGAGGGAGAGGAGGAGGATGAGGAGATGAAAAGAAGGAGGAGAAGAGTAGGAGGAGGAGGGTAATTATGTTAACCACCTATGATTGTTATTATTATGTAGGTACGAATAGCAGGGTCTATTCCTTTCATTTTGTTAATGCCTCTTCTTTCACTTTCAACATGGGTAGAGGTGAGGGTATGAAGCATAACACGCCATGGGCACCAATGAATATAGATTTAAATACAACAATGTGCTGAACAGGCACAGTGTGCTGCCCATGCAGAATGATTTTTTTTCTGTCCATGCCCATATTCATGTTGAAAAAGAACACAATAAATGTTTTATGACATACTTGTCACTGTGCTTGGTAAGCATCAGCTGTGTTGATCTCAGCGCTTCAGCTATTTGTTCCTTCTTGGTCACAATTTCCTCCACAGACACCTGAATAAAGACAAACAAGCAGTATGGGATTAATGTTCTGAATTTACTGCGATAACTTCACAATTCAAAATAAAGCAAAACATTCTTTGTGTAGCAGTTGAAATGTAAGGTTTGAGTTTGAGTACGCCCTTTGGATCTGAGCATGTGTTCTGTCCTACTGCATTAACTATGTAGAAAATAAATTGAATGTTAAGGCCACACCAATTTAATTTGTTGGTTCTCGGATTCGCCTCTTGTATTTTGTATCAAAATGGAAAAAAAAAATCAGTTTCAATACCCCAAAAAATGAAATCGCTAAAAAAAACGAAGACTGCATGTTTTCATGAACGGGGAGGTGTCTCTTTAGTAGTTGGAGGTCATGTGACGTAGAGAACCAATAAAACCACTCCTTTCAACATGCCGATTACGACTAGCGAATCAGGAAACGTGTTACATTCAAACATTTACAGACAAACATGCAATGGCAAGTTGAAGCCCCTGTGGGTTAGCAGTAGCAGCGGTGAAACACAGTATTGCTCTTAGTGGAATTAGTGGAGTGGGATAGCAGTTTTAAAAAAGAAAAACAACAACTATTCAACTGTTGAATCATCTCAGTTTATTCAAACCAGATTAATATAATAATTGCCCTGTGAGCTAATTTTGTGCCTGGTCTATTTGGCTGCCTTAATTCCCTTCTACACTGTCCTTCTCCATGTCCAGGTGTTTGCCTGTCTTGCACCTTCCTTTGGAGGTCCATGTGAGGCTGATATACAGGTGGTGTAACCACACGACTAATTTTTTTTTTTTTTTTCGCCCTCTCGCTTCAACTTTTTCCTGAAAAAATCCGAGAACCAACAAATTAAATTGGTGTGGCCTAATTATTATTTGGACATATTTCCTTGATTCTACGGTTAAGCACAAAATGGCTTAATGGCATTTGACTTTAGGCAGCCCTGGAAGGACGAGCCAATGCTTATGTATTTTGCATGGCCTTTGTATTTGGCAATATCACTCAGGGAAGCCGACGGGGGTGAGGGGGGTGTCAAGTGTCCCGGGCCCAGGGAGAGAGGGGGCCCAGAGATGGGTTCTCATAGCATTGTATGTATTTGGAGGGGGGCCCTGTCAGATGAATTCAAAGGTGTCAGTGGCCCTGATCACAGTAACGTGGTAATGTGCAATATGCTGAAGTTTAAAAGGAAAATCAATCCCTTTATAACGAAACAACAAATAGAATGTAATGCAACTACAGTAGAAGTATTTTTGATAGCACATTTTGAACGTATTAGAGTGAAATTTAGTTAATTATTGAATTGCATTGTGTCACATCCACAGCACAATGTTATGATCATTTACATTTGAAGGGTTCAGATGCAAAACCCTCTAAGTGCCTTTTCAGAAAATAATCTTAATTAATTTTTATTTAATACAAAGCTATCAAAATTGCATATTTTTTCATTTTATTTATGTAATATAACTATTTATATGTATTATCAAGTAAATGAATGTAAAGCAAACCTACAACGGGGTTCTCTAAAAATACAGAAGTGCAGGTCTTCAGAAATGGAGTTAGGGGGTTTTGCATCTGAACTCTTTATTTATAGTACATATGTGAGCTTTCTAGCATCACTACATCAATATTTGTATCAACAGACATATTGAAAAATGTGCCTCGTAAATTAAAAATCAATTAAAAAAAGGAATTACATTATTGTGTGATAATATACAGTAGTGAAGGACTGCCATCTTAAAATTTGAAGGGTAACATGTGGGACAGGTGCTTAGTGGAGGGGTCTCATGTACACAGAAGGGGAGGGGAGGCAAAGGGGTCAGTTGTCCTGGGCCTTGAAAGAGAGGGGGCCCATGACATTATAGTGTTATTGCAGTGTTGTATCAAGGTGGATTATGGGGGTCAGGGTTGTGTGTTGCTACAGCTGTGGGTTCTAGAACCTTAAAGGAACAGTCCACCTTATTTTCTGTTGTTAAGCCCAGGTAAAATATGAGAATCCATAGGAGTTTCACAATGTGTTTGCAATTATTAGTTTGACAGTATAGCCATTGTTAACACAGCAATGGACGTTAATAGTACCAAATAAAACATCATCAAATGTACTTATAAAGCACTTTAAAAAGAATGTAAAATTCACCAGAGTGTAAAACGGCTAACTTGATTCCGTCCAGTGATCACTGGTGGATTGATGCTAATGGTACCATTTACTAATATGCACATTCATGTGTAATACTTGGAAATCTTGCAAATGTGTAAAAATCGCAAAAGAGTGGACTGTTCCTTTAAAATGACCCAGGGGGACATGGGATTTTACGTGAACCTTTGACCTTGAAAACCACATCAAATCTGCGTGAGAAGGTCGTTAGGGGGGGCGTTGAGAAGGACACAGCTGAGAGGGGGTGGTTCTTAGTTGTCATCGAGGTGCAGTACTCAATTTTATTTTTCAATATCGGGGGGGGAGCATTGGCAGGCTTATGATGAGGTCAAGGGGGCATTTGCTATGTGATAGCTTATGTAAAACACTTACAGAAAATATAGTACGTATACATTAAAAAAGGCTCTGTTCATTTAAAACTCAGAGAGTACTCTGTGACAACTCTTAAAAATGTTAAATTTACTCTCCATGTGATAAATTAACACTGCCTTTTTTACTGTGTCGTGTAAAGCTAGGCTTTATTTATTATACCCAATTTGGAGGTATTCCATGTACAGAGAGCTGACATGGATGCAGTCTGTCTCTCATTTCTTTACTCTGGGTTAGAAAGCATATACATTATATTTCCCAAAAGTTTATGATAATGAGGCTAATGAAGTGCCAGCCCTTACTGAAAAAATGGTGTTGTACTGAAGTGCTTTTGCAAGATTGCAGTATTCTTGTTGACAATTCTGCAGTGCATACACATCAGAATGCCTTATTTTTGCGGTATGCAGTTTTTTTCATGCCCTGTACTCAGCCCTGCATAATCAGGGTCATGCGAGACACATTTCTGTGCAAACAGAAGATAAAGTTTATCTTATCTTATTTTATCTTATTCCTGCAGTATTTTGCAGTAAAACCACAAGTTTTTAACTGCAGTACAACACATTTTTTTCATCAGGGAGTGTTCGTTATGTGCATCGTAACCTACTGTACCCTGGACCTTCAGTATAGCAGTATAAAGAATGTGAGCATGATGTGAGGATGATGGATGGAAATTAAAGTGAAAAGAGGCAAGTGTCTTATTGGGCTTTCATTGTGCTTGTGTACATACAATGTGACTCAGCGTGGAGTCTTGTGTTGCCAGTATGGGGGGGGGGGGGGGGGGGGGGGGGGGGGTTGGGGGTTTGGGGGGGTGTTGTAATTGTTTTGTATAATGGCAACTGGATGTTGCAAAAAGCTCCTTAAAGGGTTCTTTAAACAGCATGCCTTCTAATGAAAGCACACATACAGTACGTTGTGTAATATGGGATGTGGGGATTACCAGGGCTAGAAATTAAATCGTTGACTTTTTGGTGATTATATGTTTATTAGCACATGGCAATTAAACAATGAGTGAAATGTGTTCTGATTTTTATTCAGAGCAAAACACATAAAATACATAATCATACTGTGATCAAACAGTCATGTTGTGTCATGGTGGCAGGTTCTGCTAACAGTACTTCTGCACAATTACATTATATTGGTCCATCGTTACTGGTCCTGCATTATTGTGTCCTTTTAACCTCTACAATTAGAAAACAACTGTCTTGGAGTAAAACCTGTGGAAACAATTCAAAAGTCAGCAATAAACAGGTAAACAGTGCTTAGCATTACCTTTGGCTTACTAGAGCTCTCTGATGTGGCTTTGCCATCTTTTCCAACTTTCTCGTCTTTGCTCACGTTTCCATTAACACTGGATACCCAGTGCAGGAGTTTGCTAACTTTATCCCCATGCTCTTTCTTCTCCTCCTCAACAGATTTCTGGAATTCAGGGACAGAAACCAACAACATTAATTATGCAACAATGTACGTAGTAAGTGGTTATTAGACATTCGTGATGGCTCTTGGTTTGTATACCGTAGCAAATGAAATAAAATACACTGTTTTTTTCAACAGTTGAAGTTCAAGAATAATAACACAATCTTCCCAATGGAAACCACTAGACCGACAAAACAAATATTTACATAATATGCAGGGCTTTTTCTAGGATTTTTCGGCATGAGGGAGCATCATGGCAGGTACCGGGGGTGAAGGGGGTGTTCCCCCGCGTGAATGAGAAATTTACTAGGGGCGCTCAAATATATATATGTAAAAATAAAAGTATGAGGGTGCACCCACGGAGGTATGAGGGTGGAGCGCCCCTATTTCCCCGTTCAGAAAAAGCCCTGATATGAAAATGCAAATGACTAATCATGATACATTTCAAAAGAAAGGGTTAAAGAAAGAAAAAAACACTTTATGCCATTAACTCCAGCATTTCAAAATGAAATTGGAACTTGGGTGTGAACATACTGTGATTATAAAAGCAAAAGACAGCTGTCGTGTACTGGCCTTGGTGGCACAAAATGAATAACTTAAATCTGCCGATATGATGTCCAGTAGTACTGGAAAGTCCCTGCAGTACTAAGGCTCTGTGGTTTGGTGGCTTCCAGGAGCATGAAGCCAGTGTGTCCGTCAAAGACACCCTTTTCCAAGATTTCGCTGAAAGAAACTTTCCTCTTTGTCTTGGGGCACATGAGAGACTTTGAAAACAACCTTTCATCTTTGAGCTGTGAAGCAGTGGCTTTGTCTATCAGGCAACCCAGGAGCGCCTCGTCCACTGTCATACGCTCGTGGGTTTCCGGGTTAATCAACCCACCGGTAAAGAGCTGGTACTCCAGACATCTCAAGCCGACCTCTCTGGTTAGCAGGTTTTCTTGCATAGCTTGGGCCACCGATAAGCTCTTTCCTGTTTGTGGGTGCGCTATGCCACTGTAGGCCGCTTCAAACTGTTTGAGTAGCTGTGCAAAGCTGTCATTCAGGAGCCCTCTGTTGGTGGCCTCCGCAATGCTAACACGTTCTCCCAGTGCAGGATCACAAATGCCCCCAGTGCAGGCTTGAGCCTCTAACATCCTGATGGCAGTCAGTCTGTCCACAAAGTTCAGCAGGTGAGCTTTGAGGACAGAAAGCCTCTTCCTGGATGCCATGTCCCACAATCCAGCAATGGGACAGTGTGTGATTTTGAACACAACCTTCCTGGAGTTCAGCAGGTCTGCAAGCTCGTAGATGTTGAGGAGGCCACTGCGGTATTTGGCGAGCTCTGACGACTCAAGGATACGCAGGCGCACAGCCGTTTCGATGCAAAGTTGACGGCCACTTCTGAGATCTGTAAGAATGTGCATCTCGCTTCCACTGGAGTCGGTTATGGAGGTCTCCTGCCATTCGGTTTCTTGTTGAGAGAGGAAGAGGTATGTTTTTCCATCTATGTGGTTGCCTTTAAAGGCCTCATACGCTGACATCTCAGCCCCACTTGAAGAGTTCACAACTGTCAGCCTGCCTTGCACATTGTCAGGACTAATGCTAGCCACCTGCTTCTCCCCAACTGGTAGAAGGTACACACCGCTCACAACGTCATACACGCAATTTTTCAAAAGTTCACAGTAGTAAGCCCTCTGGCCAATTTCGGGGTTGTAGAAGCCCTTTGGGTTGCTCACTGGATCGTAGATGGACTGATAGGTGATCTGATTCAAGAGGCCGTTGTCGAAAGCGAAGTTCAGGGGAACCCTCACACCAATCACTGGATGGACAACCCCGCCTGTGGCTATTTGGACTTCGATCATCTTCCTAGCCCTGTGTCGGTCAAGAATTCTTTCTTCCATGGCCTGAAAGACGGAGAGTAGTTTTCCACCGTGAGCAAAGCCACTGACTGCCTTTTCTGCGTCTGCTAGCTTCTCCTTGAGGTCTTCTGAGATGACTCCCTTTTCCAGGGCACCTTCAGCAGAATGAGCCTCACCTGTGTGTGGGTCGATGATGCACCCAGTGGCTGCTTGAGCTTCGAGGAACTCAACTGCGTACGTCTTTGCGAGGATCCCTTTCTCTGAGGCCTCAACGAATGACATCTTTTTCTTGAGAGACGCATCGTAAACCCCAGCAATTGATGTCGGCTTGCTGACAAACTGGGCGATGTACGCTTGCACTTCTTCCATAGACATCTGACCTGACTCCATCTTCTGAGAGGTTTCACTGTCCAGGAGTTTGACTTTGATCAGTTTCTTGATGCTGATGCGTCCCCTAAGGCCTTGTACTTTGTGTGACAGCTGAGTTGAACTTGAAGGGGAGTCTGTAGCATTGTTGCTTGAGAGTACAGAAGCCTCTGAACTGGAGATGTTGAACGTCACTGACTGACCTTTGCCAGTGGCCTTGCCCTTCTCTGACAGAGAGCTTTTGCGCATAGGGATTGACTGCTCTGTTGCTGTTGTTATGTTGTTTGACTGGGCTTCTTTGGAGTGTGTCTGTTGCATAGTTGAAGAGCTCTGCACTGAGACTGTGTTCGTCACCATCTTCATGATTTTTTCCTGAGTTTTACTTTGGTTGACTTCCATTTGGACTTGCTTCATTTTTTTCACCTCCGCCAGTGCTTTCTCCTGCTCCATAGATGCTATCTGTTAACATGAGATTATTGAGACTATTAGATTAAGATGATAGAATAATGTGTATAAATAACTTTCATAAAATTATGTTCATAAAATTGCACTATATACTGTATATAAATATATTGGTGATATCTCTGCACATACTGTATAAACTGAACATACTAAAACTAAATCAAACTGAAAATAATGTTCAGTATACAATTACACTTACTGGTAGTTGACTATGCAAATCTACTTAACAAAACCAAATACAATGATAGCAATAATAATGATAACAATGTAACAATATTTATTTATTTGTACCTGAGAATAACTTCTCATCTTCTTGAGTTCATCTTCCAAACTTCTCTTTGCCTCTTCATAGGATGATATAATACTCTTCGTTAACTGCAAATCTGTCTTCAGCTTAGCAATCTCATGGTCTTTGAAGCATGTATGATTTGAAGATCTGCCTGATTCCAATTCTACAACTTTCTTGCTTTCAGAGCTGACCCTTACTTCCAGCTTCAGGACCGTTTCTTGAAGGGTTTTCACTTGTTCCATGTAGGTAACAACTTTTTCTTTGAGAGATTTTGCCTCCCTCTCAGAAGCCTGAAGTTTTCTCTCAGACTCTGCCAGCGCATGCTGAAGCCGTGGTGTCTCTTTGGCATTTTCTCGGCGAAGGTTGTCCAGTTGAGTTATGCTGGATGTCAATTTAATCTTTTCATTTTCCAGGTCTGATATTTTGGATTTTATTTTGAGCAGCTCAAGTTCCATCGCTCCCTTTGCCTTCTCTGCCTGCTGAAGTTCAACACGAAGGGAATCCAACTGCTGCTTGGTTTCCTGTTTTGAAATCTGGGCATTGTGATGTAGCACTCTGAGCTTCTCTATCTCTTGTGTCAGATGTTTGTTGTCCCTTTCAATGGCTTCGTTATTCTGGGAATGCTGCTCCACAGATTTCTTCTCATATTCCGTTTTCATTTGAGATTCTCTTACAAAGAGCTTCTGTTCCATCTCTGTCTGGACCAAGTGCAGCTGCTTCTCATAGCCAGATCTCTGTTTTTCTAATTTCTCCTTCAACTCATCCAACATTTGTTTGCAGCTTTCCAGTTGCTTCTCGAGCACGTTGGACCTCACCTGGGCATCGGCTATTTCCTTTTCTTTCTTAGTGACTTCATTTTGGGATTGCTCTACCTGCTTCCTCAGCTGAGTGAGTTCAATGGTCAGAGATTGGACCTCGGATGCTTCTTTCTGTTGTCCCACAGTGTCCTCTTGGGATTTCTGTGCTACTTGCTGCCGCAACAGAGTCAGCTCCGCATTCAGAGCATAGGAGTCTTCAGATACTTGCGCTTGGCTCCTCTTGATGACGTCTTGAGCTTGCTCGAGTTGCACCTTCACCTTAGAAATCTCCAAATTCAAACTCTGACTATATTGAGACATTGTGAGTTTCTCCTTTTGAAGAGTGTTGATTTCTGATGTCATTTGTTGTATTTTGTCTTGTGCCAAAGTGTTCTCCTTCTGAAGAATCAAAATGTCATGTTTGAACTGTGATGTTTCTTTGTCTGAGGTGGAGGACATGTCCATTACTGCTACTTTGCTTCTTTGCAGTTCTGCTTCAATACTTTTCATTTTTGATTGACTAATGTTTGCTTCCTGGGTCACCCTGATCAGTTCGTCCTTAGTTCTCTTCAGATTGACACTTAACTCATCAAACTCTGCCTTGAGTGTAATCAGCTTCTGGTCGGCCACTTGTTTTTCCCTTTGCAGAGAGAGGACGTCCTGTTTGAGATTTACGGTGAGCTTCTCAGAGTTTCCTGTGATTCCTTTCATGGAGGTCTTGCATCGCAAGAGCTCATTTTCGAGCTCTTTCACTTTGGCAGCGTATTTCTGCACCTCTCCGTTTTCCTTCTGCAACTCGCCACTGTGTCTTCTCAAGCTCATGTTCAGCTCAGTGATCTCAGTCTTCTGCTCTTGAACCTTCCGGGTCATCGTGCTTCTCTCTGTGTTTAGCTCAGATTTCAGGCTTCTGATTTCCCTTTCGTAAGTAGCTATGGTTGTTGCCAAGGCTTTGTTTTTCTGTTCCAGTTCGGCCGTTTTCCTGACCTCTTCATTGTAACCCCTCAGCTTCACCTGGAATTCATGGGCCGTCTGGGTCACTCTGAGCAATTCTTCCTCAATGATCTTCACCTGACATTTCGTGCTCTCTGCCTGGGTTTTGTAAATGCTGATTTGTTGGTCTTTGCTGCTCAGCTCCATGTTCACTTTGTCCAACTCTGCTTTAACACTCCTCAGGGAGTGATCTGTCTCTAGGTTTATCTTTTTGAGCTCCTCGACTACTCTGGAGAGCTGGGTGACCTGTTGCCCACTCTTCTGCAACTCTAACTCAATGTTTCTGGATTTGATATGGATTTCCTTCTCAGATCTAGACTTTGATGCCATTTCCTCTTGGGATTTCTGCAGATGTTCCTTGAGCGTGTCGGCTTCTGCCCTGAGGACTTTGAGCTTCTGTTCAGCAAATATTTTTTCCTGCTGAAGTGACTCGATGCATACCTTAAGGTTTCTCACATCGTTTTCCAAAGAACCATTAACTCTTGTGATTTCAGTTATCTTATACTTCAGCTGATCTCCCTCTATCTGTTTTGAGGACATCTCATCCTCCAAGCATCTAAGTTTGTGCATGTACTCCTGTTCAATTGAGTTTCTTTGAACAGTCTTTTCTTGGCTTATTTTGAGTTGTTCTTTTATACCCTCCACTTCTGTCTTGTGAAACACAGCTCTCTGTTCCAAGGTGGTTTTGTCTCGTTGCAATGATTTAATTTGTTCTTGGTAGACATACACTGACTTTTTGAGCTCAGCAGTTTCCAGTCTCATCTCATCTAACTTCTGCCTGACACCATTTCTGTCTGATTCCATGTCAGTCTGAAGTTTCATTAGCCTGTTGTTTGAGTCATCCAGCAGCTCTTTGAAACGCTGCGATTTCTCCTCAGACATATTTTTCTGCATGAGCATGCTGTTTAACTCTGACTTCAAACTCTTGATCTCTGTCTCTGCCCTTTTCTTGTCCATGGTCAGCTCTTCCATCTTGTGCTGCATGACCTCAACCTCGACCTCGGCTTGTATTTTCTGGAGGCTGCTCGATAGAATGGACGACTTCACAACTTTAGTGACGGTGGTCATCTGCGAGTCACCTCCCTGAGATGCCTTCATGCCCGACTTGGCCAGATCTAACTCCATGGTGCGCACGTGGCTCAGCAGCTCCGCCTCTGCTCCTTCCTTGTTCTTCAACTCCTTTTCCAGGTCTTGGACGTCGCTCTCCCTGCGCTTCAGGTGTTCCTCCAGTGACCTGCGAGCACTGGTGCTCTCCTCGATGTTCTTCCTCAGCACTTGGAGGCTTTCTTCCATGGACGACCGTTTGGCCTCGGCCTGTTGAATGAGAAGCTGTGCCTGGTGAAGCTCTTGCTCCAGAGCCGCTTTGGCCCTCACGGAACCCTCCAGGTCTATGCGGAACTGCTGCGCTTCGGTCTCGGCTGTGGTCTTCTGCGCGATGACCTCTTCTATGGTCACCTTCTGCACCTCGATCTGTCTACCTAAGATCTCCAGCTGCTGCTGCCTGTCAGACAGTGAGGCCTCCAGCTCCTCTACCTGGCGCTGGAGCTGGGAGATCTCTCCCTGGCTGCTCTCCTTCTGCAGCGTGACGGTCTCCGTCCAGGTGATGTACTCGGCTCTCTCCTCGGACTTCCTCCTCTAAACAACAACATACAATAACAGGATCATCCACTGGGTCCAAGGAGGAAGAAGATGGGGCTTTTTTTGCATTCCAAAGAGCTCCCCACTTACCGGAATGAGAACGCACCAGTGCAGCCGTGCAGAAATCCATTACCACCACCACGAAATTGTGACAGCCAAAAAATGTGGTGTCCGAGTGAAAGGAAAGATCTTAAACCAAGCGCAATACAAAAGAGTGCTTCTTTTGTATCGATTGGAGCAAACATGCTGCTCGCATCAGCATAAATTGAGAATGTTATTGATCCCTTGAAATAACATCCTTTCGTGGCAAGGCAAGACCACAAGAGCAAGAATGTTCTAGACAGTCTTCAAAGAAAGTTCACTGAAGTTGAAATGGCAAGATGAAAAGTCTAAAAGCATCAGACAGTTTAAATAGTCAAAGAAATAATCCTTTAAACTGCATAAGCACCATAGGAACAGAATGACAACAGCATTGATAGATTAATGATAAAATTGTTACGTTCTAGGGAAATTAAATGTAAATATATTTTATATTGATTGTTTGCACTGTAGCTCAATTGCAACCTTTATTGCAACTTCAACCACTATGATATTTCCAAATAATACATTTCTTCACTATGCCCATACCTCTTCTTCCTCTGTCCTTTTCAGTGTCTCACTTGCGAACTTCACATACTGTGTCATCATCGTCACCAATGTGGTGTAGCGTGTGCGGAGATCCATGAACTGGAAAAAAAGAAAACAAAAACAAAACAAAAGGTCAGACAGGATCTTCAAGTATTCTATGTAGCTGTAAACTTGTGATGCTTGGTGATTACAAAATGACAGTGAGTGCTATACTGTGAGTTCTATATATGCTCAGTCTTTCCAACATCACTTATCCGTATAAACCCTGCCAACAAACTTGGAAGTTGCATGTGGATAAACAGTAAAAATGCAGTGTTAAGTCAACTGTTATATGAGTCGATTTAACATCTCCTAGAGTAGTGTTTCTCAACGGGGTGGTACAGGGGAGCTCTAGGGGGGCGTTGAGAAGGATACAGCTAAGAGCGGGTGGTGCTTAGTTGCCATTGGGGGGCATATTTTATTTTGTAATACTAAGGGGGCGTTGTCGGGCTTATGATGAGGTCAAGGATTAAAAAAAGGTTGAAAACCACTGTTCTAGAGTGCATGTGGTCCTAGAGTACTCTTTAAGTGTTGAATTAACACTGCATGTGTTTTACTGTGTACAGCGCATTGTGAGGTTTGGGATGGCTGACCTCCTGAAGAATGGAGTCTGAGGAGCTCTGCATCCGCCGGCGCTTCATAGGAGACTTGGCCTGGGAGTCCACCATGGCTCTGTAGGTCATCAGCTGCAGCTCGTAATCCTACAGGAGGAAGACCAGGGAATAGGAACAACCGCATGACTGTTACCTGTCCTGTCATGCACTTTATGTCAGTCTGTAAAATGTCAGTCTTGTGTATGTCTATGTCTTGGCATGGTATAGAGGGAAAATGTGAAAATTTCATTTTCCTTGTATGACTTGTACATACAGTATGAAGAAAGTGACAATAAAAGCTGACTTGACTTGACTTGACCTCCATATATGAATTGAGTACATGACATTATGTTACAGCAATAACAAATGTTACCAGAATAGGTTACTTTCTCTTTCTGTGTGTGTGTGTGTGTGTGTGTGTGTGTGTGTGTGTGTGTGTGTGTGTGTGTGTGTGTGTGTGTGTGTGTGTGTGTGTGTGTGTGTGTGTGTGTGTGTGTGTGTGTGTGTGTGTGTGTGTGTGTGTGTGTTTGTGTGTGTGTGTGTGTGTGTGTGTGTGTGAAAACCAGGGGATAGGAACAACGGCACGATTTCCGTAAATGAATTACATACTGTACATGACATTATTTTACAGCAATAACAAATGTTACCAGAAGAGGTTCATCTCTTTCTGTGTGTGTGTGTGTGTGTGTGTGTGTGTGTGTGTGTGTGTGTGTGTGTGCGTGCGTGCGTGCGTGCGTGCGTGCGTGCGTGCGTGCGTGCGTGCGTGCGTGCGTGTGTGTGTGTAAAAGTAAGTAATGGCTCACCTTGACTCCAGCGGAGTACTGTTCGGAGTATTTCTGGCACTCATCAATCTTACACTGCTTCTGCTCCATTTCAGATACAAGCATCTGGGAAACAGAACCAGAAAGGCATTTTGGTATTGGATATGGCATTGCAAGGCTATAAAAATATCCATAACATTAATATCAATACTGAACATGATGCATAAAGAATTCCTGCAGATTTGTATCCTATCAAAGGCTGCATACAGTCTGCTTGAACTTGCAACTCATCCTGTAGTTTTGCTGTTTTGCTCTTCTTAAGAGTCATGATAGGTGAATTGAAAGTCCACCTGGGAAACTCCCATTGTCATTGTGACACAGCACTCAACTGCACACAATGCTTACTGCACGCAACAAAATTGTGTGTATGACTAAGTCATGGAGGAGGATGGGGGAGAACACTAGCTAGTTACTCCCCCCATCGACCTGGCGGGTCGGGAGTCAAACCTTTGGGCTTCAAGTTTGAAGCCCTAACCGCTCACCCATGACTGCCCTTAGAGAGGAGACCATAGCCTACCTTCTGTTTGTTGAGCAGCTCTGCCAGGGCCTTGCTGTCTTCAGGATGGTTCTCCTGCATCTTCATCTGAACTGTCTCCAGCTCTGTGGCCCACTCATCCAGACTGCCATATGCATCTTTGTAATACTTTAGAGACTTGCTGATACCCTCCAGGTCACGGAGTCTGTGACAAAATGAAAGAACATCAAATTTTTGTCAAAATATGACGCACAACAACAAACTTGGTTCATAGTAGCACTGAAAAGTAACATTGTATTCATTGGTGAATTGACATGTGAATGGAATTGTAAATAAATTAATTAATATTCAAAACATGTCATGCGTATTGTATGATAGATATGTAATCTAAAGGATGGGAAATGGCTACACTGTACATCAAGTGGTACCCACCTGCTCTCGATCTGCGAGTGGACACTATTCCACCTCTCGCCCAGCTGATCGGCTTTCTCCTTGTGCCAGTCAAGGTCAAAGTCGCGTTCGTTGTGTGTCTTGAACATGCGGTCGCTGATGACACGGGCCTTCTGCAACTCATCCTCAAGGTCGTGGAATACCTCCCTCTTTTCGTCAATTTCTGAACGCCAAAGCTATTTAGACAAAATAAATAAAACAAACAAAACATATTTTAGCAAACATATCCAAACATTAAAAAGACACGTAATCCTACAAAGAGCTATCTCAATTCGCCAGGCAATGTGAGTACACTACCTTCAGAGTGCTCGTGATGTTTTCGATGGACTTCATGTCAGAGTTCAGTGCGTCTTCCTCACACAGTTTGGCCTCGTACAGTTTCACCAGAGACTCGGCTGTCTGACTGTGCTTTACCACCACACTGATGGACTTCAACCTGCAATGACAAAAGAAATATAGTCTTAAATCATTCTCAATTCTCAAGAAATATTTTAATTTACA
Source organism: Engraulis encrasicolus (assembly GCF_034702125.1). Lineage (NCBI taxonomy): Eukaryota > Metazoa > Chordata > Actinopteri > Clupeiformes > Engraulidae > Engraulis > Engraulis encrasicolus. The sequence goes on along the minus strand of NC_085880.1, from coordinate 42,291,926 downwards.
GTGACAAATTAAGAATTTTCTATCAGACAATTTAAGTTGGGCAATACAGTTGGAGACCTTCTGTACAATGTGCAAATCTCATATAACTTTACTCAACATGAGACATGATTTCACAATATTGCATCCTGTCACAATTCTGCAATTTTTCACTTTTGGATAATCAGGGCCCCCCTGGCACTGCATATCTAGCCTGTGCATTAATCCGGCCATGGTGGTCCCCAAGTTATCTAACATGTAAGGTAGTCTGGCATTGGCCAGGCTAGTGGAACGTACTTCTCCAGGTAGATGCAGCACATGGAGTGCACGAGGCCGGTGGCCTGCACCAGGTTCTGGAGCTCCAGGGGGAGGGAGGGGGGCGGGGAGGCAGCCCCCCTCAGGAACACCTCACACTTCTCCCTCATCACATCAATCTCCTCCTTCAACTGCTCCAGGTCGACCTTCTTTTGCTGAGGAGGAAGAAGGACAGATACAAGAGACAAACACATCAATGTATGTATCAATATATATGTATTGCTTCACTGGAATGTATTGATGTATGTGAATTGCTGTATTGATATATATAATGTATTGATTCACTTTTGAACTGAACAGAATTATCTCTTTTGCCAAGGATGATGCACAGACAAGACGAGCAAAACAGTGACACAAAACCTTTCAGGGAAATGAGTCTTTTGCATGCATTGATTTACTGGAAATGCAGAACTGAACAGACAAATAGTAGGAGTAATGAATACACCATATATGAGAAAATTACTACTAAAATATCTAAATAAATGTATCCTATTATTCTATTTCATTTTACTGCAATGTATGTAATGTACTATACTGTATTGTCTTGTATTGTATGGTATTGTACTGTATTGTATTGTATTGTATTGTATTGTATGGTATTGTTCTGTACTACAGTACTGTATTGTACTGCACTGTGTTCCATTCTTCCAGTCCACTGCCCGGATGTGACACCATTGTTTCGAGTAGCTGACATACCTCTTGCTCGGCGATGCGCATGATGCTCTGTTGAATGTCGTCTCGGTCCAGGGGGGTGCGGATCTGCCGAATCAGCTGTTCCTCGTGGCCCTCCAGACGCATGCGGAAGTTGCGGATGTCGGCGATGAAGAGGTTGTACACCGACTCCTCGTGTTCCTCTGTTGACCACAGGGGGGCAGCAGTGAGACATGAGCAATGCAATAAAAATCTATTAGGATGGAATAAGCACTATGGAATAAGGAGAGCACTGTGATTTATCTTTTTTCATTTTAAATCTTTTGTTTGGGTTTCAGTGAAGGCTTGTGAATAATCCGGAGATGATGTTTACAGCATGTCAGTTTCAAAAAAGTGTGGAAATTTGTTTCCTTCCTTTCTGATGCATTACTTCAGTTATTTTTTTTGTCTTGCCTTTTCACACAAAAAATGTTTACGGTAAAAATTAGCTACAGTTAAATTAAACAGTGCCAATTGCCCCAAATTATAGAGCCGTTCCATGACAAAACACTACAGTGACCCTAAATGACTTTCTAGCCAAAAACACCTATGAGGTTATGCAGGCTTGTGAGACAAATAGAAACATACTCATGCCCACACACGCAGATTACAAAGACACATCCTTCAGCAAACTCACACACACACACACACACACACACACACACACACACACACACACACACACACACACACGCGCGCGCGCGCGCGCGCGCATGCGCGCACACACACACACACACACACACACACACACACACACACACACACACACACACACACACACACACACACACACACACACACACGGCTGGCCCCTGGCCCTCCTCTCCTGTTGCAGAGATGCGTGCCCTGGCACACTTGAGATTAATTCCATAGAAAGTCGTATTAACTTCCTTTCCTAATAGGATTAAGAAAGCATGTGTTGGCCTCGGGGTGTAAGGCCCAGTCTGAGGAGGAGAGGTAGGAGAGGGAGGAGGAAGAGGAGGAGGAGGAAGAGGAGGAGGAAGATGAGGAAGAGGAGGAGGAGATAGGAGGAAGAGTTGGAGGAGGAGGAGAGAGGAGGAGGAGGAGGAGGAGGCGAAGAAGGAGGAGGAGAAGGAGGAGGAGGAGGAGAAGGAGGAGATGGAGGAGGAAGAGGAGGAGGTGGAGGAGGATTAATAGGAGGAGAAGGAGGAGGAGGGTGTAGAGGAGGAGGAGGAAGAGGAGGAGGAGTAGTAGGAGGAGGAGGGAGGAGGAGGAGCAAGAGGAGAAGGAGGAGGAGGAACAAGAGGAAGAGGAGGAGGAGGAGGAAGAGGAAGAAGAGGAGGAGTGGGAGGAAGAGGAGGTAGAGGAGGAGGAGTAGGAGGAGAGAGGAGGAAGAGGAGGAGGAGGAGGAGGGGAAAGAGGAGGAGGAGGAGGAGGAGAAGGAGGAGATGGAGGAGGAGGAGGAGGAAGATGAGGAAGAGGAGGACGAGGAGGAGAGAGGAGGACGAGGAGGAGAGAGGACGAGGAGGAAGAGGAGGAGGAGGAGAGAGGAGGAGGAGGAGGAGGAGGAGAGGAGAGAGGAGAGGAGAGGAGAGGAGAGAGGAAGAGGAGGAGAGATGAAATGAGGAGGAGGAGAGAGGAGGAGGAGAGAGGAGAGAGGAGGAGGAAGAGGAGGAGGAGGAGGAGGAGGAGGAGGAGGAGGAGGAGGAGGAGGAGGAAGCCTAATCTAACACCCCTAGCAGCAACAAATACAATTCTCTGCAAGGGACTTCTTCTATAGGATTCATTATAACTTACAAGAGACTGGTCACTGTGGCCATCTACTCTCCTAAGACCGGCCAGCCAATCAGCAATGCAGTGCAGTGTGTCAGAGGGCGGGCGTAGTAACATACAGAGGGATTTGAAAGGCAACCTTTTAGCCCCAGCCACCCCGTCTATGACCCATTTCTAGAGCCTACCTCAATGTTAAAGGGGTATGCCACTACTTTGGGGCTTAGTACAGTTAAAATCGTTGGCTGGGGTTTATAAAGGTGGTAAAGTGTCTTATTTTTCATGTAAGCTAAGCTAGTGAAAGTCAATGGATCCGTGTAGCATGCTACAATGCTACACGGATACATTGACTTTCACTAGCTTAGCGACATATTCCCTCTTTTAACTTGTCTTAAAGCAAGACAACGCTTAACATGAAAAATAAGACACTTTACCACCTTTATAAACCCCAGCCAACAATTTTAACTGTATTAAGCCCCAAAATAGTGGCATACCCCTTTAATGTAGGTCTAGCACTGCTAGACTTAAGACCCTACCTTAACCCTAATGTAGGTCTAGCACTGCTAGACTTAAGACCCTACCTTAACCCTAATGTGGGTCTAGCACTGCTAGGATGAAGAGGATGAAGAAAAGCCTGTTGTTTTTTGGAGGGTGGGTTTGTTAAAAGTTCAGAGCCAGGCTGATCCTTGCCTATGTCGGCGGATTTGAGCTGTTACATGTTTCTGATGCTTGCCTCTCTCTGCGGACTTAAACGTCTCCTTGTAGTACTTCAAAGGCTGTTACCAATAAATCCTCCTAAAATTCTACCTTAATTAATGTGACAGGGACCTTAAAATGAAGCGCTTTTGTTAAAACTGCAGAGCCGAGCTGTTTGACTTGTCTCTCTCTGCGGACTTGAGCAGTTCCTCGTAATACTCAAAAGGCTATTAAATAAATGAAGTGTTTTTGTTAAAACTGCAGAGCCGTGCTGCTACTTGGCTTGCCTCTCTCTGCGGACTTGATAAATGTGAACTTTCTCTTTAATAAATGTGACGGGGACCTTAAAACAAAGTGTTTTTGTCCCAGTCGTGGCTCAATTGGCTAGGCACTCGGCGACCCGGGTTCGATTCCTGCCCAAGGTCATTTCTCGATCTCTCTCCCACTCGCTTCCTCTCATTTCTCAAACTGTCTTGTCATGAATAAAGTGTTTTTGTTAAGACTGCAGAGCCTCTCTCTAAAACTGCTGCTTGCCTCTCTCTGCGTTCTTGAGCAGGTCCTCGTAGTATTCCAAAGGCTGTTACCGGTAAATCCTCCTTAAATTCTACCTTAAGTAATGTGACAGGGACCTTAAAATAAAGTGTTTTTTTGGTAAAGCGGGGCTGCTGCTTGGCTTGCCTCTCTCTGCGTTCTTGAGCAGGTCCTCGTAGTACTCCTTGCAGGCCAGCACGTCTCTCTCCAACTGGCTGCGGTCGGCCACCGTGAACACCTCCGACTCCTCGCTGTCCTCCAGGAACTCCTGGAAGTGGGCCTGCAGCCCGCTCAGCACCTGCTCGTGCTCACCTGGCAACATGGTCCTGATCTATAGACAGAAACACCAGCACGCTATCAATATTATGACAAATAACTAATTATGTGTCTACTGCACAAGTTCCCAAATACTTCTAGATGTGGGCCTGAAGACCTGAACATGGTCCTGATCTGCAGTCAGAAACACCCGCACACAATTAATATTAATTACAAATACGTAACACTTTTCCCTAATACTCTTGGAAGTGGGCCTGCAGACCGCTCAGCACCTGCTCATGCTCACCTAGCAACATGGTCCTGATCTGCAGTCACACAGATAAAAAAAAATATATTATATTATATTATATTATATTATATTATATTATATTATATTATATTATATTATATTATATTATATTATATTATATTATATTATGTGTCTACTGCACATGTTCCCTAATACTCCTAGAAGTGGGCCTGCAGCCCGCTCAGCACCTGCTCATGCTCACCTGGCAACATGGTCCTGATCTGCAGTCAGAAACACCCGCACCACACACAATTAATACTAATAACAAATAACTAACTATGTGTCTACTGCACATGTTGCCTTTGTAAATACTACATACAATACAATACTATACTGGATGGTCTTGATCTGCAGTCAGAAGCAGCCACACAAAACACACAATGAACCTACATAGAGGGAGCGTCAACAGTTCTGGTGCTACCCCTGGCAGCATGGTTTTAATCTGGGGTCAGGAACAGACACACAGATACAATTCATAAAGAATTACTAAGAATTAGCTCACTATACGCTACATCTACGATGAACAATTTCTTTCCTGTCCTGATATTAGTATTTGTGACTTGAGGCTGACTTGATATCTGTGTGTGTTTATTTCCTGCATCTGTTGAGACTTGAGTTTTTTAATTACAGTGATGAAGTGAACGCTAATGGCAATTTGGCTCAATGGAAAGTCACCAAGACAAGTAGGGGGCACCAGCTGCCAATTCTCCTTGGGGTCCTCCCAGCTGATTAAAGGAACCTCTGTGCCAAAGATCTCTCTCTCTCTTTTCTCTCTCTCTCTCTCTCTCTCTCTCTCTCTCTCTCTCCAATTATGCTTTATTAGCATGAATGAGGAAATCATTGTACAGAGGATAAATAAAATAAAATAAAGACTCTGTCTCTCCCTCTCTCTTTCCCCACCTCGCTCTCTCCCTCTCTCTCTCTCTCTCTCTCTGTCTCTCTCTGTCTCTCTCTCTCTCTCTCTCTCTCTCTCTCTCTCTCTCTCTCTCTCTCTCTCTCCCCCCCCCCCCCCCCCCCCCCCCCCCCCCCCCCTCCCCCCTCTCTCTCTCTCTCAGACATGTGGGTACAGAAGATTGGGCGCGTGCGTCCGTACCGATGCGACGTTGCTGTTGCGGATGGCATGGATGTCGGCCATAAGGTAGTGCCAGGTCACCACACTCTTCATGTTGACATGGGAGCGGTGCCACAGGGCCAAGACGTTCTGGTATGTTTGTTCAATCCTAGGGGAAGACAAAAATGAGATAACAAGTTTGTGATTGATGCTGCAAGTATTTTGTTATACACTGGATAAAAAACAAGTTCCTGTTGACTTGGCTAGACCTTTGAAATTAATCCTTTGGCATTATTTTATAAGATCAAGATTTTCACATCTGGGATGCCCCAGGGAACCTCTTTTTTGGCTAGACCATATTCTTTGTGAATACAAGTCCTTGCACATTTATGTTCACCCATTCAGACACAACCCCTGTTATAAGTTTGCTGTTACCAGAATGGCACTATTATCGTGTTCCACTGGTGGAACGGTGTGCATTAGCCCCTTAGTGTAAAGCCTAGGTTGTAATATTACTGTCACCAAAATTGAAATGGCTATGTCTTCATCTGTTACTTACAGCTCTTGATAATGGCCTAGCGATGTTATGATGTAGTTGAGTATTTTCAGAAAATAGTGAATAGCGACCCCATCTGCAGTAAGGGGCTACAGGGCCACAACTACACTTCCCAGCATGCCACTGTGCGTGTGTGGTGGCCGGCTCACCTGCTGGCCTGGTCCGCTGCCTCCTTATTGGGCGGTGGGACGGTGAAGCAGACGGACGGCACCATGGCCTCGTTTCCCGAGGGGCTGATGACCTTCCACTTGGCCCGGTGAGAGTTGCTCGCCAGCACGCACTCATCGTCTTTGTAGATAGTGATCTGTGAGCAGGTTATAAACGCACACAAACAACAACCTGTCATAAACTAGAAGGCTGGAGACGGCATGGAATAATAATGAAAGGCTTGTCAATTCAAATATTTTTGCATAATTTTTATAGCACATTTAAACACACACAAGTTATTATCACCACAAGTGGCTCATAAGATAGTATTAGTAAGACATGCATTTTTGCTTCATCATAAACCTACACTTTTATTGGCTTGGTTAATGAGTTCCACAGTGATTAAGGTGTTTAACACTTCCCCTTTGTCTCTCGCAACACTTCTAGCATTGATCACATATTAGCTACTCCACCCAGGGTGAGAAGGCATACTATTCACCAGTGTCAGGACGTGCTGATGCCTATAAAAAAAGTATGTGTGTTGTGAGCAGCCTGCGTGTCTGTGTTGAGAGCAGCCTGTGTGTGTGTGTGAGTGTGTGTGTGTGTGTGTGTGTGTGTGTGTGTGTGTGTGTGTGTGAGTGTGTGTGTGTGTGTGTGTGTGTGTGTGTGTGTGTGTGTGTGTGTGTGTGTGTGTGTGTGTGTGTGTGTGTGTAGGTGTAGGTGTGTGTGTGTGTGTGTGTGTGTGTGTGTGTGTGTGTGTGTGTGTGTGTGTGTGTAGGTGTGTGTGTGTGTGTGTGAGAGAGAGAGAGAGAGAGAGAGAGTTTATGTGTGTGTCTGTGCGTGTGTGTGTGCTTGCGTGCATGCGTATTTGTGGGTGTGTCTGCGTGCGTGCGTGAGTGTGTGTGTGTGATAAGTGCTATACCTCTATCTGTCGGTAGTCACAGATGGCCTTGACGGGCAGGGATGTCCTGATGGGGCTGTCGGGGCTGCGGGGCTTCAGCTGCACGATGTCCTTGGCCCTCCGCACCACACCTGCCACCGTACTGCGGTACTGAAGAAGCTGCTCCTTCTCATCCTGATGGAGAGAGGAGGGAGAGAGCGGGGGGGAGAAGGAGAGAGAGAGAGAAAGAGAGAGGTAGGGACAGAGACAGAAAGCAGAGGCACAGGCAGAGGAGTGGAGGGAGGGAGGGAGAGAGAGAGAGAGAGAGAGGTTGAGAGGAAGGGAAAGACAGAGAGAGACAGACAGAGAGAGAGAGTGAGAGAGAGAGATAGAGAGAGAGAGAGAGAGAGAGAGAGAAAGGGAGAAAGAGGCAGAGGTTAAGACCAGGATGGATGCAGACACAGGACCAGAGGAGACAAAAATAACCACAGAAAAAGAGGGGAGAGACAGATATGTAGACCCTCAAGATATGTAGGCTTGATTTATTTCATATCCTCCCTTTTGCCTCTCTCTTCCTCTATCCATCATACGAAATCTAGACTCTTCCAGCTGGTTGTCAACCAGATTTGTTGTTTTCCACTAGCGCTAAAGCAGCTTTCAATCACTTGTGCCAGCCAGCAGGGTATGAAAAGTACAGAGAGAGAGAGAGAGAGAGAGAGAGAGAGAGAGAGAGAGAGAGAGAGAGAGAGAGAGAGAGAGAGAGAGAGAGAGAGAGAGAGATGAGAGATGGCAGGGGGGCATGTCAATGTCCTCACCATAGATTCCTGGATTAGGTCTTCAAGCCTGTGCAGGCTGCTGGTGCGGTCACACCCATATTTCCTGTGGATGGCATCTTGCAGGCCCTTCAGGTAGTCAAGGGACTCTTTGGCGTCTTTGAAGAACTACAAAAAAGGGCACACGCATAACTTCAGGGCCAGAGAAATACACTTCTTGTCAAGATGTTTTTTTTTTTTTTTTTGAAGTTACATAGCAGAGGTAATGCCACCCAGAGGGCAACTGTTTTTCAACTGAAAAGACACAAGGCGTTTCATTCACCACGAAATAGACGCTGTTTTCTTTCAGGTGATTTTCTACACAGGAGCAGAGCTATGTCCCGCCATGAAACACTTGTCAAGATGTTTGTTTTTTTAAAGTTACATAACACAACAGCAGTAAAGCCACCTGGGGGGCAACTGTTTTTCAACTGAAAAGACACGTTAAGGCGTTTTATTCACCTCGAAGTAGGCGGTGTTTTCTTTCAGGTGTTCTTCTACACAGGAGCAGAGTTGCAGGATCCAGCTCCATTGGGTCTGCATGGCAGCCTTGTAAGCCTGTGGATTTAAACAGAGATGAATACACACATTGGAAATACAGTAGTCAATATAACAACACATCAGACCAGGCAGTGACAAAGACCCTTGCATGAGAACGGAAACGTCTTGAAGCTGCCAAATAGTTTGGACACAATGGAAAATAAAAATACTATGCTTACACATAATACAAATGTTTCAAATAAGTGAAGCGACACAGACTGAAAATCGTGCCACAGACAATGAACAGCTACACATGCGTGTACTTGTCAATGGGGGTATACACATAACATTACCTGAAGCGCCGCACAATGCTACTAGGACTTTGGGAAATACTGAATAGCCTACTTAAGTGGGTATGTTTGGTGTTAAGATGGGAAAGTTGTGCTGACTGATTTTTGACTGATGGCAAAACAGTAGATTTGACTAACTTTTCTACCAGAATCACTTTTTTAATGTCTTTTGTCTTTGTCTTTTTTTTCTATTTATCGAGTCAGAGGGCCTGCACAGGAGTTCCTATGTGCCTGGACGAGGCTACTCATTTATGCACAATTGGCAAGTAAAGAAATTTAACATTGCGTTGAGTATGTTTCCCATACACGTATGACAAGGTGTGGGTGGGCAAGTGAATAACTTGAGCTCTCTAATGCCCCCATCTTTGACTGAAGTGCCCTGGAGCAAAGCACCTGGTACTGTATACACGCTAAGCTGCATAAGCTGGATAAGCTCATCTGCTAAATGCAATTTAATGCCATGTAATAACACTGAGATTTCAAAGTCAAGCATAATTTGACTCGCTACTATTATCATGTACTGCATCACAAGTGCTTTAGAATAAGTACTCCTCTCCTTTCCTCTAACATCTTGATTGTACAACAGTAAAGTGCATGAGAGGATACTGTGCATGCTGTATGATGTTAGTGTGGGTGACGTTTTAATGTGGCTTTTTATTGATATAAAATACAATTGAGGAGCTATTTACCTGAAATTCTACATATTCATTTAAAGAAAAACTTGACATTTAATTATAATAAATCACATTACATTTCTTTTTCCAAACAGTGATGTGTTGCTATTGTGCATAAAGGCACGTGTTGTGTGTAAAATCACTGTTTTGCTGTTTGAATTTCCAGTTGCCCTGACATTAAAGTATGAAAATTACATTAACATTTCTTTTATAGAATGTTAGATAAGAGCTCAAATTTTAGGAGGGACAGTCCCTTACTTCGATGGTGAGTCTGGCCGGGTGGTTTTCCGCCAGGAGGGTTTCGGCTTTGTCGTGCACAAACTTGATCACCTCCTCCTTCTCGTCAAGTTCTCTCATCAGGTCCTGCAAAAGGGGAAGCGAACGACAATTTAAGACGGGGGTGTCAAACTCGAATTGACAGAGGGCCAAAATCTAAATGTGGAGTGAAGGCACGGGCCAAACTCAATATTTATTTTAAAAGACGGACTAAAATTGTGCACCCACACGCTTATACTCATATTTACATTTCACAATAATGATAGCCATCAAAGGTGAAATGTGCCTGCACATATTCTGTTGCATTTCAGTGTGAGCTGTTTCACTGGCCTGGGTCCACTCGTATAACTGTGATGCACTGCATTTTTTGGTGTATGTAGGCCAACTGTAATACCACATTTGAAATGTATCTTGCGGGCAAAATAAAATGACTCCGCGGGCTAGAGTTTGACATCCCTGCTTTAAGACATCTCCCCCATCACAACATTCTCGTATTACACACGCAACATGACATTAACACCATGCTAGCAAGAACTAGCATGTTCCCCTGAAATGCTTATGTAGCCTATCGCTACATGTTGACAGCCAACCTCATGTTATGTAATGGGCAGGCTTGACTTAGCAGCGGGCTATTGGGTTCCTGTGTGGAATTCCCCTGGCATCCTCAAGGGCTAGAAAGTAAAGGTAATAGCGATACACAGGGCAAGATTTGGAGTGATGCTGCCGTACAACATCATGATAGGCTATTCATTTTCTGATGGAATGGATGAATAAAACATCTACTGCTAATTCAGGTTCCCCTGATTACAAATGTTAGAATCTAAGCAGCATCTTACAGTATCACAGCCCAGGCAGATTGTTACATGCTGTAACATACTTTGCTCAACTGTTTACTGCTAGTCTGCTACCATATTATTTTGTGAGTAGACTGAGTGGGAGACTGATTAGGATGAGTGGGTACATGAAAGCCTTCAGTAGTCCAGGAGCAGATGTAAAGCAGGAAAACTTGATCAATGATGGAAGTTCAGAAAACACAGAACAATGAATCCTGTTCTTAAAAAAAGAAAGAAATAAAGAAAGAAAGAAAGAAAGAAAGAAAGAAAGAAAGAAAGAAAGAAAGAAAGAAAGAAAGAAAGAAAGAAAGAAAGAAAGAAAGAAAGAAAGAAGAACAGCATTCGGTGTACTGTGTTTTGTGAACTTTCATCTCATGATAAGAAGGTAGGACGTACGGCATGGTATTCCTTCTTCCTGGAGACGTTGCTGTTGCGGTCGCTCCAGTCGAAGGCCACCTCCTCTTCCTCCTTCTCGTTCAGCCAGATCAGCTCCTGGGTCGCCCTGGAAACGAAGTCGTGGAGACTCTCCAGGTGCTTCTTCCTGTCCCTCGAACAGTTCTGAGGGACAACATTACATATAATTACTTATTACTATTGCTGTTATTATTATTTGGTCTTTATAGTCATTATAATATCTTGTTAACTCATTTTGGTTTGACCCTGTGCTGTTTCATACAATAAAAGTGTTGTAAGTTTAAGGGTTTATGAATACAGCCATTTGATACAGCAGCAAAATAACTAAAATAATGGAGTGGACATTTACCAGAAGTTTTCCATATAGGGTTTCCAGTTGGCTGAGCTTCTCAGAGTAACTGGCTTTCATTGGTTGGTTCATCTGAATCTGTGGAATGTGAGACAACACATTACTTCACACTGCAAACATTGTAAATTACTCACTATCATTTGGGAGGGAACATACAGTATTGATCCATGTTGTACCTCGTTTAATTTAGCTTCCTTTAGGCTCATCTGGAACTCCTCGATCACTTGGTGGACACTCTTGTGATTTTCCAGATGTGACTCCACACTCGGTAGGTCAGTTCCCCATTCCGCTTTGTCCAGTTGGACCTTGAAGAAAGAGATGGAGAGAAAGAGGGGGTAAATAAGATGCAACATATAAGAGGAAGAAACTGTGTAGTAGGATAGAGTAGTAGTAGATTTAGTGGGATATGAACAACATAGAGGAGAGAATAACAAGTACAGAACTCAGAGGGTTGCAAAAAAAGGAGTATGCACATGAATTTGTTGCTATACCCTAAAGGCCTGTTTACATCTACAACGACAACTATAACTATAACTACAAAGATATTCACACTGGCCAAGTGATCCCAACTATATTGTTTAGCATGTTGTTGTCCTTATTGTTAGATTCACTGAAATTATCATGAGTTTTACAAAGTTTAAGTTGTAGCTCTCTTTATAGTTATCATTGTAGATGAGAACAGGCCTTTACCCTCTGTATTGTATCAGCAGACAACCAGAATCACTGGAGTTGTACATAATATTGTATGTAGTGCAGTATAGAAACCCACAAGAAATGGTAAGTGCTGTAAATTGTGTCCACTGCTCCGATGTTAATTCTACTGCCATGGCAAAAGTCATACCGACAACAACAACTAGGGACAAGCAGTATCAATGATGGCCTATGTGTCTACAGGTCGTGTAGTAATGAAAATAACCACTTTCCACCACTCTACTCTGCTCTGCTCCTCACCTGCATCTCCTCCACCCAGCTGATGAGGTCCTGCACGTATGCCATGTTGGCCTCCTCCTCACTCTGGTTGGGGTCCGACGACTTGAGCTGCGGCTTCCGGAGCTGCATCTGCTTCAGCTGCTGAAGGGCCATGTCCATGCCGCCCACGACAACGCCTCCGACCACCCCGCCGACGCCTCCGAGACCTCCCATGCCACCGATGCCACCCGCTCCGATGCCACCAGCTCCAATGCCACCTGCTCCAACTCCCATTCCACCTCCGCCACCCATCCCTGCATCCACACCTCCACCTCCGCTGATAAAGGTCTGTACGGAGGCGGTCTGCAGGCCTGCGGGGGTCATGGCGGGGGTCATGCCTGGCGTGAGTCCCCCGGGGGTGAGGCAGGGCGTCTGGAGGCTGGAGGAGGAGAAGCCGCCTACTACTCCTGCTGCTCCTCCTGCTCCTGGGGTGAGGGAGGAGGGCGTGAGGCCGGCGCTCAGGCTCGGGGAGGAGTAGCCGGCGTTTAAGCTCTGCGTGATGCCAGAGATCATCATCTTGGTCTGCTCGGTGGTGAGCGCGCTGCGGCCCTTGCTGTAGACCGACGAGCACTCCGACCGCAAGGTCAACAGGTCGTCACGCAGCTTGGAGACCCTGGAGATGAGTGGAGGAGACAGGAAATATTTTAATCATTTAATAATTTGCATTTTCTACAAATGTTCATAAAGAAAATGTATTTCAAATTCAATAATGTAGGTATATATTAAATAATAATTATAAAAATAGTTTAAAAAAAAAGAATAAATGTGTTTATTTCGAAAAAATATTAAATTATTAAATTATATTTTTTGTTGTTGCTGTTGTTGTTGTTGTTGTTGTTGCTATTACTATTACTGTTGTTTATTATCATAATTATTGTTTCTGTTGTTATCTAGAGATAAATAGAAAGGGAAAAAAGCGTCATATTATTACCAACCTCTGAACGAGCTGGTCGGCCAGGTAGAATTTGCCATCCAGCAGGATCTGGATGTCCACCACCTGTTGTCGCAGGAGGTTCTCGCACTCCAGCAGGTACCCGGCGATCTCAGCCTCGTTCTGGAACTGGATACCAGACTCCAGGCGCTTGGCATCCTGTTAAACAGGAACATAAAAAAATAAATTTCATATCATACAAAAAAAGTTGTTTCTTGTTATCTTTTTTGTCCTCAAGACTTTAGTTATGCTGTATAGAACTGTGTCTGAAATACCAGACTCCATATGCTTGGCATCCTGTTCAACGTGCACAGATAAAAAAAAAAAAAAATTCATAGCTCTCATATCATGCCAACATTTTTTGTTTCACTTGATTTATTTTGTATAGAACTGTGTCTGAAATGAAGTTTAAATATTTCCACATTTGAGTGAGAGTGAAGTAGTATTGAATAGTATTGAAGCCTTAAACAGTAAGCCTATCTAGATGCATTTGGTAGCTTTCTGACCACTGGAAAAATGTTTACATTCATGATATGTTCTACTTACGGACTGCAGAGCCGTGCGTGCTAGAGCTAGCTTGTCCTCGCCTGACACACAGTCTCGCTGCACCCGGTTGGCAATCTGCTGCAACATTTCCAGTCTGAAACGCACACACAAAAAAGAAACACAACAGAAAAATTCATAAGAGAAATATTACAAAAGCATTTAAAAAACAAAAGTAAAAAAACCAAAACATTTCCAGTCTGAATTGCACATACAAAAAGAACCACAAAACAAAATTCATAAAAAGAGCAAAGTTTAAAAAGGCTTAAACATGACGCCTCAGTATTCCTCTACAGTGTAGCCTACTCTCCATCAGCACAGCTGGACTTGCACATTGTCACACAGAGAAATGGACACACTTAACTCTGGACCCAAGCTTGTCATGACGGCAGTACGTTTTTGCAGAGCAATTATGTACATACAGTACTTACATACTTTTTTAATATATTGTACCCCCTCAGGTACAACATGGTGATCTGTGAGGTACAAAATTTGACTGACAGGTAGAAAACCTCCTTTTCCAGAGGCACAGGGTCCAATAAAAACGTCACTGTATTTTAGAAGGTACACAACTATTCTGCACAAATATGCTGCAAGTGGAACCAGCTTAGGAACACAGGAGTGCTTCCATTTCTGTGTGTGTGTGCATGTGTGTTCTATCTCACCTGGGCCCAAACACAGAGTTGTTGTTGAGATAAATGGGTGTGCTGGTGTGGGCCTCGAAGGTGGAGGAGAGCAGGTTGTCCTGCGAGGAGCCCATGCTGGCTAGTGTGCTGTTGCTGACGGACGAGATGCTCCCGCAATACACCAGGTTGCTGCTCATGGTAGCCGAGTGAGAGCCAGGGGAAGAGAATCAAACGCGCGTAGACCTACGGTGCCACAGTACTACACTGACACCGACAAACCAGCTGCCAAACGTGCACCTATGGTGCTACAGTACTATGGTACTACACTGACACCGACAAACCAGCTGCCAAACGCGCATAGACCTCACACTGACCAACCAGCTGCTGCTGTTGCAACACCAACAACCTGCACCTCCATTCAATCCCGGCGCTCCCCTGCCAACCCAGCACACCCCTGCCAGCTTCCAGCCAGGCAGTCAGCCAGCCACCAGTGTCCCCTGACTGTATAACAAGGGCAGCTGTGGTTGCAGGCGTCGATAGCGTCTCTCCCTTTATAGGCTCACACCCCCTTTACCTACGTGCCCAAACGAAGGCTCCCGCAGGACGCAAAAACAAAAAAATCTGGATCCAACCCCGTACACACCCACCCTTACACACCCACCCAGACACACACAAATGCACACGCACACACACCCCTGCGAAGGGGAGGGAGAGAGGGAAGAAAGACCCCTAAGGGTTGAAGCTCATATGTCATCTTTTTTCTGGCGGATGATTTGCTGCAGGTTTGAACACTTACAGCTTGCACAGGAGGGGTGTGGATGAAGGCTGGTACACCATCCAACACCTGTAATTGTCACCAATTACTGACACTTGTTATTTAACAATCCAATTGGATGGTATTTTCACACGAATCCGCATGACACATCAGCTGTAAAAGTACCCAAAATATTGGGTGGTTCCCAAAAAGCAAAGTCTAGTAAAAAAAAAAAAAGAAAAAGAAAAAAAAGCATGCAGCTGTGTTTGTTTTGTTGTAGGGGAAAACTACAAGAGAGTCTGAAAACAACAACAAAAAACACATAAAAGCAAATGAATGTTCCTAATTTTGTTCAAAATATAAAAATCAAAGACTATTATTAAATTAATAATTAAATGAATAAAAAATTAAGGACATTCTTGGAGACTGTACAATCAAACGTTCAAAATCGATGTTGGACCATCACAGCTAGCTGACTCTATGTTTCAACAACCACAAATATTTCAACTGCAGATATTGTGGAATGCACGTCTGAGAAAACTCATCAAAAACAATCACAGTGATAAAAATGTGCAGGGAGTAAAAATGCTTGCTTAGCTATTCAAATGACCAAAATTATTAGATTTAATATAAGATGGAACTTCTTTTCAAGTTAAAAACGTTACTGTAACAACTAAAATGAACTTAGCAAAAAAATAAAAGCAGTATATCATACCCTACTTGTTACCTTAGTGTTGCCAGTGACTTATACTGTACATATAAACTTCCCCAAAGCTCCAACGGCCCTGCTTCCGTACAAGCACACTTGTCAAAAATAACAGATAGTCAACAACACTCGTCCCAGGAACATGCCAGAAGCATCCAACCACATACCACATACCTCGACCCCTGCATGTCAATCATATTGATGCCCAACTGCTCAAAACAAGACAATTGCATAAGCGATAGATAGATAGAAAAGCAAATATGTATGTATACAAACCCCTCAGAAATGCCATGTACAGGAGCAGGAGTGTGACCATCCCCACCAGCTGTCTGAGAGTGTCTGATGCCTCACCACCAGGGCAGCTGCTCATTTTCTGCATTTTTAATCAACGGCTGACTAAAAAAGCCGTCAGGTACGTCTCAGATAGCAGCAGAGTGACGGCCATAAATCAGGAATCAGGAAAAGGGGTAAAGGTAACACCACCTACAGCGCCACCACCACCATCAGCATCAGCAGCAGCAGTGGTGGTAGCAGCCCCAGCCTACTTCATACATACCCAGGGGAGTTGCAGCAAATTGAGGGCCCTATGTACAATCAGCTCCAATGGACCCCCCCAGCCATATATCTTCATAAATCAGACTGTGTGGGGTATATACATGGGGCCCTGTGTATCCAGCCCCAATGGACCCCCCCTAGACATATACAGTATCTACATAAATCGGACTTTATGTGGGCCCCCTTTTATCCGTACATGGGGCCCTGTTGTCTCAGTTAGCCTTTACCCCCCTGTACTGTGCGTACGACGCCCCTGTAGTAATGCATACCTGTCCAGCTCCGGCCAGTGTGGGCCCTCTATAAACACGGATTCCTGGTGTCTGGGTCAAACTTTACCCCCCTGTAGACTACGTAAGACGTCCCTGTAGTAGCTAGCTCCGGCCAGTGTGGGCCCCCTATAAACACGGGGCCCTGGTGTCTGGGTCAAACTTTACCCCCCTGTGCGTACGACGCCCCTGTAGTAGTGCATACCTGTCCACTGTGTGGGCCCCTTACTGTATATACGTACATGGGGCCCTGGTGTCTCAGTCAGACTTTACGCCCCTGTAGTAATGCATACCTGTCCAGCTCGGGCCAGTGTGGGCCCCCTATAAACACGGGGCCCTGGTGTCTGGGTCAGACGTTACCCCCCTGTGCCACACCCCTGCAGTAGTAATGCATACCTGTCCAGTTCAGGCCTGAGGCTCTTCTCCCTCTCCAGCATGGCCACGATCAGCTTGCCCCACTCCTTCTCCACGTCGTTGGGGTGGCAGCCTTGGGGCAGGTGGATACGACCAAACTCGATCCACACCTGTCCGCCCACCCCCCAGGAGAAGAAGAGAGGGGGAGAGAGGGTGGGAGGAGGAAAGAGAGAGAGAGAGAGAGAGAGAGAGAGAGAGAGAGAGAGAGAGAGAGAGAGAGAGAGAGAGAGAGAGAGGCAGGCAGGCAGACAGACAGACAGACATAGAGACAGACAGCCAAACAAACAGGGTAAAAAGATTACATTGTCTAACAAAGTGTTCTTTAAAAAATCATACTTTGACAAAAAAAAAGATTCATACACAGTTATTCAAAAGATTTCTGAGCAGTATCTGGGCTGTGTGTATAGCACGTACCTCCAACATTTTATACAACTTCTGTATTCGAGATTTCTCATTCTCTTTCAGTGGAATTTCACCTTCTTTAAACTGCTGATACTGTGTGTAAAGTGCCTGCAAAAAAAGAGAGAAAGAGACAAAAAAAAACAATTCAAAACATCCCCCTACAACAAAACAGACTAATCATTCTGTCCATCACCTTATTCATCAATTTCCTCTTAAAAGGTCAGGATTGTACAGCAGGTTTTAACATCTACCTGTACAATCCTGACCTTTTAAGTGGAAGTTGATGGATAAGGGGATGAGCAGATTTCTCAGTTCCAGCATTACTGCAGTAATCCTGATGTAGAAGCTACTTACAGTATACCTTCTGTCATGGATAGCATGTGGCCTTTAGCAAATCCAGGCAAACGAATATTCAACCAACGCTAAAATCACATATTCAACCAACGCTGAATCCATGAACATCCATGGCCGTAACTACTGTAAACTCAGACAGCGATGTGCTGAATGATTTAAACAGAGGTGATAGAGCATTATAAAAAACCTTCTCTATGATCTTTTCATTGATCTTAGATGTGCTACATTTATTTAGTGCATGGTTTTATCTAGCTTAGCTCTAATTCAGCTTAAGTTGAGAGCAAAACAATCATGACAGACTCAAACGTAGCTACAGGCTATAACAATCAGGCTTCTATCTACAACAACAGATGAGTGCCAAGTTAAGCTGAAGCTTCTCAGTTTAAATCAAAAGAGGCCCTTGGGCCTGCAGCTTCACAGTGTTACATAACCACCATACAAGAGAATACAAACCTTTCACTAACACCCTGTTTAGAAGTACGTATATACATATGCTTGTAAACACATCGGTTTGGGCCTCTTGCTTACACCTAAACAGAATTTTGGAAACCTCTAAATTAAAAAAAAAAGTAAAAAAAAAAAATATCCGCTTTAGGGAGCTACATAAAATGCACCTGTCAAAATGTTCGTTTTATTTATTTTTATATCCACATGGTGTGTTTATATGTAAACGCATTAAAAAATACCCACTATTCAAAACATGCATCTACAGTAGAGTAGAGTAGAGAGTATAGTAGAGTAGAGTAGGGAAGAGTAGAGTAGAGCAGAGCAGAGCAGAGTAGAGTAGAGTAGAGTAGAGTAGAGCAGAGCAGAGCAGAGTAGAGTAGAGTAGAGTAGAGTAGAGTAGAGTACAGAGTAGAGCATAGAATAGAATATAATAGAATAGAATAGAATAGAATAGAACAGAATAGAATAGAGTAGAATATAGTACAATAAAGTAGAGAACAGTAGAATAGAGGAGTAGACTAGAGTTACATTATTGTTCCCAAGGGCACATTGAAGCTAGTTGCATATCACAGACATCCTTCCTCACCTTGAGCTCCACAGGGTTGTTGGGATATGTTCTGTCAGACATGATGGCCACGTTGTGTTTGATCCACTGGCTGAGGTAATTCACCATGTTCTGGTATTCAACCCATTTGATGTCAACATCCTGTTTGAGGTGTGAAAACCAAAGACAATTTAATTGTGAGAGAGACAGAAAAAAACATGTGTTGTATGATGATGGCAAAAGGTATGGTTGTAAAACCTGCGAAGACGGTTACATAATAATAAAGGATGAAATATGATTTATGAAGACAAGACATGTGTCAGTAGACGCTTCTTCGGAAAATGAAAAAACACACTAACACATGACCCAACCTCACATTACAGCGAGTCTGGATTAAGACCAATGTTTTTTGATTGGTATCAAAACAAGAGTCACTCTTTTGCATAAAGTCAAAGAACGCCTCTTCAGCAGTTCTACCGCATGCAAGGTGGTAGAGATACCACTGCTACAACATGACAGTTCCCCTTGGGGAAACATTTTGGCAGCACTCCTTGGCAGAGATCAACCAAAAAAAAAAACAAAGATGCCACCATCAGAAAGGCATCTGTCGCTGTTGGTTATACATGTTTCAAATGTTAGCCAACATTGCCACAGGGGATTGGTCTACTTTACTTGAATACAAAGAAACCTAAAGAAATGCTCATGTAAAAAAGATTGCTGTCGAATGCAATAAGATGGCATGCAGAGATTCCATCCCAATGTTGATATCATGCCACTCTATGGAGCATGGTTAAATACACGAGAACAAGAACAACACTTGGACTTTAAGCCTAAGGCACCTGTAAAAAAAATGCCTGTTGAATGCCTAAGCCCTTTTTGGGGAAAGGTGCCCTCAGCCTATAAAAACACTAAATATCTCAACCTCAACATGAAATCGGCTGCATTTAAAAGCTAGGACAAACAGCTTGCATTAAAATGTGTTCATTGAGCTCTAAGATACCCACATTTTATTTAAAAAAACGCAAATCTCAAGAGCCTGCATGCAGCATCTATGTCACTCCAGGCGCCTAGGTCAATGAGGAGCGTACGCAGCATCAGGCTGAAATGGGTTAAGAGGCTGTGTCACTGCAAACACTGTGGTTTGGCATCACGACTTCTCACAGATAGCCCATAAAGATGATTGATCACCACATTCTCCCTGCCGTTCTGTCACCAAAGAGCAAGGTTGAATGTATCCAAACCACATGTGTCTTACTATTGTACGGTAGTATACGTAAACAGTTTTCTCAGACTCATAACCAATAAATCACATGGTTGATTACAGTTTACTTCCAGTTGAAATAGGTTTGACTTGACTTGATTTGGAGCAATGGAGTCTTTGCAAGCGGAATTTGTAAGGATGGATGTGGGGGTTTGAGAAGGCTGGATTTAAAATGACGTCTCTGGGTACTTACATTTGCATTGATACCCTCGCCCCCCTCCGGTGCTTTAGGGAAGACATCGTACAGTGTTGAAACGTAGGTGATGACAGACTTCTCGTCTGGCGATTGTACATCCACATCTGATGAAGAGACACACACATGCAAGCACGCACGCACACACACACACACACACACACACATGCGCGCGCACACACACGCACACACACACACACACACACACACACACACACACACACACACACACACACACACACGCACGCACGCACGCACGCACACAGCCACACGCACACACAAGCATAAACAAAACACAAATACATTTTATGTACACCCAAAATGTTTTTTCTCCAGTCAATATATGTTTGAACATTAATTTATTGATTTGCAGACAACATGACAGGAGTGAGTTACAGTGGAGGGAGGTCCCTTTACTTACCCTCTGGGTCTAGTAACCTAGCAACTCCAAGTCGCTCGGCTACCCCGAATGCTGTTTCCAGATTGGACCTGTTCGTCTGTACCGAGACTCTGCTCATATCTATCAGGTCAGGTCTGAGGTCAGAGAAAGAACAAACACATTACACAAGTCACCACATTACAAACAGCACATTCAGCATTTAGAGAGGTCAGTGGTCAGGGACATGCATTCTGCTCTGAGCAGTAGCCCCTTAATGCACAGTAGCCCCTTAATAGACAGTGAAAGTTAACTCCTATTGTATTACACTACTATGACAGTGCACGGAGCCTTGAGTAATACATTACGACTTGGTAATTGCCATGCTGGTAACAGCTAATTTATAATGCCGTGTGATGTTCCTGGTCATGAAGTTATTATATGATCCTATTCATTTTTCATATTGCTGTGAGTGATATACAGTGTGTTTAGTAGTGTATTTCAGTTTGTTGTCTATTTCAGTTCATGATTTATTTATATACATTAAATGTAACTGCGGTTTTACACAGTTATGATATCACCTTATCAGTGGGAGGCCTACACTAGGCATTGGCAGTTTATAACTGCTATATTTAGTGTGCTATTTTACACCAAAGGCCATATAGCAATGACTGGAACGCTGTGTCATGCTGATTCATACAGTGTATCCATTGCTAATTTGCTAAGCATATACTAAGTATATCCTTTGCTAATTTTAGCATCAACACACTGGTGAATCTTCTCCTCCCTGAGGACAGCAAAAATGAGGTCTAAGGAAGTCAACCCAAAGTCCCTCTGGGAAATAGTTAACTCACAAAGGAAATGCCTTGGTTGACCCAAAGGGCCCTTGCCAAGTCAATAATGTGTTTACTTTGGAGGTCAGCTAGTTCGCTAGTCCGCTAGTCCTCTGAGACAGCGGTGGTGCTTGAGTCGATGGAAAGTTTTTCGCACCCAAAAGCCGGCGGCTGTTTACAGACCAAAGCGCTTGCTTATGCATACTTGAGCTCATGACACGACCCCCTGATGGGAAACAGCACTAGTGGCCATGCAGAGAAGAAAAGAAACTATGAAGACAGAAAACAAACGAGGGGGGAGAGAGAGAGAGAGAGAGAGGGAGAGAGAGAGAGAGGGAGAGAGGGAGAGGGGGGGGGGGAAAGAGAGACTGAGATAGCCCAAGAAAAAGAGAAAAATATAAAGAAAACAAACAAGAGAGAGCTAGCGAGAGAGAGAAAGATCGAGAGAGAGAGAGAGAGAGAGAGAGAGAGAGAGAGAGAGAGAGAGAGAGAGAGAGAGAGAGAGAGAGAGAGAGAGGCTGAGAAAAAAAAAGAAAAACAGAGAAGAGGCAGAAAAGAAACGAGCAAACAAGGGAACAGGAGAATGAGAGCACCGGAGAATGAGACAAAGAGAACATAAGGTGTCGTTTTGTCACAATTTGTTAGGGTAACTAGGACAAAGCTACTACTTTTAGTATAGCTTCACCCCAAAACACAGCCCAACTCTCTCACTCCACAATGTCACATCAATATAAAAGTCATTGTGGCCAACCATAGACATTTCAGACTCAGGGAGCACAATACCAGGCTCACAAGCAGTCAGCACGGTATTCAGTACTACTGTAAAGCCTCTACCGTATGGAACACAAACCCACAACCTTTTTTTTTGGGGGGGGGGGGCACACATGGTGGCAGTCGTTACCCTAAATTTCCCTCTGGGATCAATAAACATAAGTCTAAGTCTCTAAGTCTAAGTCTATGTCTATATTAGACATCATGACACTTATAACACCGCACTGTGCAATTACCGCCGTCACTGCTCCCTTTCGGGCGATATTGGGGGCTGCCCCCTTGCATGGGTGAGGCATAAATGCAATGTCCTTGTGTGCAGTGTGCACTTGCATGCTGTGGAGTGCTGTGTCACAATGACAATGGGAGCTGGAGTTTTCCAGTTGAGCTCACACTTTCACTTTTCACTATACCACAGTAAAGCCTCTACCGTATGGAACGCAAACCCACATCATTAACATGTCAAGTCTGATTTCATATCCTAATCCTTATTATTAGGCATCATGACAGTTATTACACGGCGCTGCGTAATTACCGGTACCATCGTCATTGCTCCCTTTTGGGCGATATTGGGGGCTGCCCCCTTGCACGGGTAAGGCATAAATGCAATTTCCTTGTGTGCAGTGTGCACTTGCGTGCTGTGGAGTGCTGTGTCACAATGACAATGGGAGCTGGAGTTTTCCAGTTGAGCTCACACTTTCACTTTTTTCACTTCACTACAGTAAAACCTCTACCATATGGAACACACAAACCACATCATTAACATGTCAAGCAGATTTCTTATCCCAATCCTTATTATTAGGCATCAGGATCTTTATTACACCGCACTGCGTAATTACAGTCGTCTTTAGCATAGATGTCACGCTGCTAAATGGGAAGGCTGGGCCTAGGGGCTCATGCTGTTATGTGGTTACGCTAACAACCGCTATGGTTAAAAACACAGTCATTATAATACTACTGTGGTGACGACAGTGCAATTAAAAATTATACCACATCTACAATAGCAAATGAGTTGAGACAGCGCATGTTGTAAATGTGGTATATGAGTCAAGTTTTTTATTTGAGGATTTTGCGCTTACTGCTAAATGTTCAGTAGCCTAGACTTGTTAGCCCATGGCTGTCGATCTGGCACAAGCCAAACATCCATTCACCATATAGTTATATCATTCAACTATCTAAAGAAGATTGAGTAACCTCGTAAATCCTGAATAGTGCCCCTTAAAACTTAATGGCTTCCAAGGAAATGGCTTGTTCTCCTGTTGCCATCACAGCTATAGAGGTGTATTTCTTGAAAGAGTCTTGCAATGCATATTATGTGCATCTTGTATTATGTTCTGCTTGACACCTTAATTTCCTTTGGGATACATGAAGTAACTCTACTCTAATCTACTGTACTCTACTGTATTCTACTCTACTCTACTCTACTCTACTCTAATCTACTCTACTCTAATCTACTCGCTAGACAGTTTAACCTTGTTGACTTACAGTAATTTACTGTAGTTGATTGCGAATGGGAAATTGCATTGCAACCAACTGAATCAACAGTGCAGCATTTGTGAATGATGATGATCTCTACTGTACCTGTATTTGTGAATGATGATGATTCCCACTGCACCTGTATTTGTGAATGATGGCATTGAAGAGCCTTCCGTCCCGCCAGGAGGTAGTGAAGTTGTCGCAGCGGACGCCCACGTAGCCGTCCGTCATCTGCTGAGACCACAGCAGCAGCCGCTCCTTAGCCGTCATGTCCTCGGACTCTCCCGTCACGTGGATGTCCGAGATCTGGAGGATGGATAGATAGATAGATTAGATTAGATTAGATTAGAGTCTTTATTGTCCCATAGGGATATTTGTTTTCACATCAGACTGTTCAGTTCCATCAGGTTAAATCTTGTATTACACATCTAATTTGCTATACACACTGTATAGACACCATTTTCACACATATACACATAATCATCCTCAGGCATCCACATATAATACTATTCATATACACTCCAATATACACTCCTCTACATCCCTCTACATTACATTCCTCTCCTCCACACACAACCCATTCATTTTGTTTGTTTGTTTGTTTATTCTACCCTCCCCCTCATTTACCCAGCTATGCCACCAGCTACGCATCCTTCAGGCCTCTCATTTCCCATCTATGTCACCACACATACATTAGTCCATACATACCACATGTTAGATAGATAGATAGATAGATAGATAGATAGATAGATAGATAGATAGATAGATAGATAGATAGACAGATAGACAGACAGACAGACAGACAGACAGACAGACAGACAGACAGACAGACAGACAGACAGACAGACAGACAGACTGGCCGACTAGCTGCTTGCTGGACCCATAAGATTCAATGATAATTGCTAGCTTGTAACTACAAGTAGCATCACCACATGACTAGGCGAATAGCTGAAAGTAAGGCCCGACCGATATATCGGCCCCACCGATATATCGGGCCGATATTTAGCATTTTTGGGATATCGGTACCGGCCATAATTTCAATACATTTCTACAGATAAGTTAGTATAACTTTAACAACCAATTTTGCAGCCGTTTCGTTCTGAATGCATCTTCTATTCTGCTCTCCCCACTTTGCGTCTATGAGAGTTCATTACTATAACTAAATATGTGTATATAATAAAAACAATTCATATTTCATTACATTTTATTATGAACAATATTTCTATATATCGGTTGCAAATATCGGTTATCGGCCGGCCCTGAAAAAACATATCGGTCGGGCCCTAGCTGAAAGAACATTCAACTGAAGGAGAGATTTAATGACCTTATTTCCAGAAATGGTACAGTATCACTTTACTGTAAGACATAAAACAGAGAGTTTGGACCAATATTTAGAAGTTATATACTGTACATACAGTAGTGCACGGTCACACTAGTTCAATGAGTAACCTAGCAACCTGAGTGGGCCTTTGATGTAAACTTTACTCCAAATAAATGTAGATACACACACACACACACACACACACACACACACACACAGATAGAGAGAGAGAGAGAGAGAGAGAGAGAGAGAGAGAGAGAGAGAGAGAGAGAGAGAGTGAGAGAGAGAGAGAGAGAGAGAGTCATTGCTTTAAATATATCCATCACTGACTAATTCACTCCTCAGAGTCAGCATGGTCCATTTTTATTATCACTTCAACTTGAATTTTGCGGCTAATCACTTTGGGTGGGTTTCAAATGCTTGGCTTTCACATGCTTACCCACACTAAACACTGCTTAATAGTGAACAACATATGTAGCATACCACCCCACAGAAACAGGGGAACTGACATGCACAGTAGAAGGGGAAGATTGTGCACATCCCAGGAAAAGGTGCAAGACAAAGGCTGACTGTAATTTAGAGTGGAGTCTGCACACTTACAATCTTACAGGATAGGATGAGGTTTTTGACTGTTGTCTTCATAAAGAAACAAAGAAAAAGGATTTTAAGAGTGCGGACTCCTCACTCTAGAACTGATATGCACAGCCATGAAATGCCATGTAATGCAAAGAGCAGAAGCAGGAAGGGGTGCCAGGCATGTTCTAATCACCACTCAGACTGATTGTAGAGAATCTGATGTAGAAGACTGTTGAAGTGGAAACATTATCCAGCCATGAAATAATAAAAGACAACAAAAAGGATTTTTAAGTGTGCGGACTTGTCACTTTGAAAGCTACAGTTGGCCTTTGTCCTGCACCTTTTCCGAGGATGTGCACAATCCTCTCCTTCAACCAAAGAGCTGAAGCAGAAACCTCAAACTCTCAGCATGCTGGGAGCATGCTGGGAGTCTGTGAACAGGGCCAGTGGGTTTACTGAGGAACTGGTGAAATGTTCCTCTCAAAGGGGAACACTCAGCAAAAGAGAGACGGACTCAAGTCCATAATATCCTAATTGTCTCACTTGTTCGTTTTGACAATACAGTCCATGCACTGTATCCATCACTGACTAATTCACTCCTCAGAGTCAGCATGGTCCATTTTTATTATCACTTCAACTTGAATTTAAGTGGGTTTCACATGCTTTTGAATTTGGGTGGGTTTCACACGCTTACCCGCACTGGAGGACACTAAACACTGCTTAATACTGAACAACAAACATAGCATACCATCCCACAAAAACAGGGGAACTGATATGCACAGCGATGGAACAAAATAAAATGCAAAGAGCAGAAGCAGAGACCTCAGACTCTTAGCATGCTGTCGGAGTCTGTGAACAGGGTCAGTGGGTTTACTGAAGAACTGGTGAAATATTTCCTCTCAAAGGGGATCACTCAGCAAAACAGAGACAGACTCAAGTCCATAATATGCCACCACAGCTAAAGCTGGGAGACATGCAACCAGTCTGAAATGCAGCCTTCCTGTCCTGTCCTGTCCAGACATCACCCATCAACTGCCTATTGAATTACGGACACAAGCACACAGACAACGCTGAAGACAAAACAATACATGCCATACGTGACAAGAGACCGCTTTCATTTCGGTGGCACAGATATGAGCACATGAGGATTTCATTACACACTATGGAGATCAATCGACAAGGAGGGATTACTACTGCACAGGCCTACCGGGCCCAGGCCCAGGGGCCCAAGAGTCAAGGGGGCCCTGAAGCCCAAACCTCTATATTACCATTCTCATATTGTGTTAAAATCACACTTTTTAACAAGTGTATTTTCACATTTTCTCTGGGGGAAAACCCCAAACTCCCAACAACATAGGTATGTTCAACATCTGTCCTAAAACCCTGAATCTTTTTGTAAACCAGCAACACCCATGGAGGATGGGGGGGGGGCATTTCTTGCTGTCTGGCCCAGGGGCCCATGAAGTCCTAATCTGTCCCTATCAATCGACAACATCCACCGAATGGCACAGCACTCGTGGGGCAGACAGTGGGAGAGCAGCCATCCGAGGGGTAATGCTCGAATTAGCCAGACGGCTAACAAAAACTGCTGGCTTTGCAGATTCAGACAGACAGAGGGGGGGGCAATAAGTACACATAACGTAATGCCTTTTCCATCTGATCCAAGCCTGTACTGTAACATCAAATGTCTGGTCCACACACCACACTGAAATAATAAACAGACCTTCGGCTTAAAAATCAAAGTGACGTCATTCATTCATCCATCCATCCATGAGGACTAAAATAATCAGTAGTCTGTAATTACAAACCTAAAACTTAAACCTTAAACTTCAACCAGAAGATAATTGCTATGCTGTGGCGAAGGCAGTCTTTAAAGCAAATAGCTGACAATAAGAACATTTCCCTGCTCCCTGTGTTATTAGGCTGAAAGTTGAGCCTCTCGCTTGACAGAGGGAGAGGGAGAGAATGTAAAAAGCGAAAAATGTAAACCCAGATCTGTTTGTAATTATAGACTGCTTGCCCCCTTTTTCACTTTGAGGGAGAACTTGAGTTTCAGAGTGTGTTCTTGTAAACAGTGGGCATGGGAAGAAGGTGCCATACAGCCGAAACGCAGGCAGACCATCCTTGAATGACCTGAAAACTAGACTCTGAGGAGACATACACACACACACACACACACACACACACCAGCAAGCGAGTCTGTCTGGAAATATGCACATTCATCTCTCCTCTTTCTGAGAACAGGCTGCAACTAATATTTCATCTCTGTCTCTCTAAATTTGCTTCATTCATTTTAACAAAAGATTTACCAGTAGTGATGGTAGAGCAAGGCTGCTTAGGGGCAGGTTATGCAGCTTCAAAGAATAAAACCAGAAGACATGCAGCCAGACACAAATCAAACCTCTGTGTCCAACATACGGATGCTTATGTACATAAATTACCTCAGAAAGTAACAGTAAAACATTTGACTGGTTTATGGATCAAAGAATAAAAACAGAAGGCTTTCAATCAGGCCAAAAACAAACCAGCCCTCAGTGATCAACATGTGGACTCACAAATGCTGACGCTACCTCGGGAGGTGTGACGGTAATGTACTTGACCGGCTGTTGGACGCCGTCCAGGGAAGCCTGGGAAATGGAAACGGAAGTCTCCTCGTCGGCGTTGACAGAAGTCTGCGCTCCTCCCCTCCTCCTCTTCCGGTGCACTTGCGTGCTGCATATGAGCCTGGGGAGACCCTTCATGTCCTCCAGCATGCAGTCTTCCGCCTTACGCCCCCCGCCGCCGGCCCGCAGCGTCCTCAGCATATGCTCCACGGCTCCGAAGCTGACCGCTCGACTGAGCTGCCTCTTCAGAAGACGCTTCTCCAGCAAGCTGTCCTTCTTGGGCGCCACGCGCCTGGAAGCCTTGGTGACGCTGTGGAGGCTTCGCTCGCCGGAAACGGCGGCGGCGGCGCCCAGATCGTCCCCATCACCATCCAGGTTAACCTTTTCGGGGTCGCTGGAGCGCCGCCATCCATGTGCCAACGCGAGTCTTTTGCGCGCCGCGGACGAAACGCCTCCTCCTCCTCCTCCGCGAGACACCTTCACGAGCACGGGGACCTCTCCGACGTACACTCCCCGGCTGATGCTGCCCAGTTTGGGCCTGCACTCCTCCTCCACCTGCAGGTAGCCCCCTCCTCCAGTGGCGGAGGCCTCCTCATGCTTTTCCTCACAGCTCTCAAGAGCCTGCCGCCCCAAAGAGAAGTCCTGGTCGTCATCCTGGGTCTCACTCTGGACGCTGTCCCCTCCGCGGCTCCTCAGGGAGTCCGTGGGCTGGAAGTCCCCCGACTTGCGCTTCTTCTTGCGCTGGAAGTAGCGGCGGCGGCCGCCCCTGAGCTCCTTGGAGCCCGGCGTCAGGGGGGCCTTGTTGGGGTCGACGTAGCACTCCTCCTTGGGACCCCGCACACAGCCACACATGTTCCCCATGACTCACTCACTCACTCGATCACTCTCGCTCTCGCTCCGTCTCTTGTTTCTCACATGTCCCACTCGGAAACAGAAGCTCTCACACACTCACTCACTCGCCACAAACAGCCAGCAACGGTTTTCTGCCCTAGTGAAGGAGAAGCTCCTCAACTCCTTGACATTTCCTCCTGAATAGAGGCTCTTCGGTTCTCAGTGAATCCGTATTGTGTATTCCTCAGGGACATGTCCCGCTCGGAAACAGAAGTTCTCACTCACTCACTCGCCACAAGCAGCCGGCAACGCTTTTCACCCCTAGTGAAGAAGAAGATCCTCAACTCCTCAACATTTCCTCCTGAACAGAAGGAGCTTTTTTTCGGTTCTCAATTAATCCGGATTGTGTATTCCTCAGGGACATTGGCATTTTTCTGTTCTTCTCCCCCTGCTAAAACACAAGGGGTGGGGAGAGACTGAGCAAGTAAGAGGGAACGGGTGTCAGCCAGTCGTGGTCGTGGTCAGCCTTCACTGCCCAGCTCTCCTCTCCTCTCCTCTCCTCGCCGTCACAGCTGACGTTCTCCAGCAGGGAGGTTCCTTCTCTTTAATTCCTCTGGGAACGCTTGTTAGATGGGTCCAAGGCGGGAGTCCTGCTTCCCTCTTCTCTTCCGTTTTTTGCTCCCTTTTTTCTTCTTTTTCTCTGCGTGTCCTCTATCTCTGTC
The DNA here is from genome assembly GCF_034702125.1 of Engraulis encrasicolus. Lineage (NCBI taxonomy): Eukaryota > Metazoa > Chordata > Actinopteri > Clupeiformes > Engraulidae > Engraulis > Engraulis encrasicolus. The sequence continues at coordinate 42,262,129 of NC_085880.1, read as the reverse complement.
TTCCACGCTTTCACTTTGTTGTTCTTGTTCTTCTCTCTCTCTTTCTCTCTCCCCCTCTCTCTCTCTCTCTCTCTCTCTCTCTCTCTCTCTCTCTCTCTCTCCTTCTCTGCTACTACTACAGTACTATTACTACGACTGGTGAGTAGCTCAGTCGCTCAGTCTGACTGTGCTCAGTTCTACCCTTCAGTCAGTCGGCACTCGCAGCCCGGAATCTCAGCTGACCTTTGAAACCATTCCCTCTGTCCGGCTAATCCAAAAGCTAACGTCACAAACGAGGGAGCCGACGAAAAGAAAGTAGAGCAAGATAGCAAAAGGCAGTGAAGGAAGCCGGAGAACCTAGTCTTTCAACTTCCTAGCATTGCCGACTGTGTGTCGGCTGGAAAACAACATTGCATAAACCAAACCGGTCTGTTTCCATTATCTGAAGGGTAAACACATGGGCAGCCGGTGCAGTGCAGTGCAGTGCAGTGTGGAGGCAGGCGGGCGCAGCTGGTGTTAGGTTACCCCCACATGTACTTGGCTGTAACTAAAGCGTCTAGCGCGTGAAAGTGAACGATCAGGTGACCAGAGACAGACGAAAGTGGGGAACTGGGGAAAGCAGGCAGGGACCGTTACTCTCTCTCTTTCTCTCTTTCTCTCTTTCTGTCTGTCTGTCTCTCTCTCTGTCTCTCTCTCTCACACTCTCCCCCGCCTACTGTCCATCCACTAACGGTCGAGTGCGTGTGAACTCTTTGCTCAGCAAGTTACGGGACAGGGGAGGACAGGGGGGGAACGGACGGGGAGGTCTGGGTCTGGGGCTGTGCCAGTTTGCGGCCAGTCGTTGGGCCTATGGTGGGCTCTTTAAAAATAACAGGGGGTGAGGTGATGTGGCCTACGGAAGCATGTCACAGGTTACAACGCCCTAGTCAGCCAGCCCCAGCCAGCGGCCCTCTGCAGGGCCGGATTAAGATGCCCTGGGGCCCCTAGGCTACAGGTTGCTGTGGGGCCCCCCAGAAGGCAAATTTTGCTAAAATGTACATAGACAGTGTCATAATTACGAGCTAGAAATTCAGGATAACATGCCTTTTTTATCCACTTTTGGTCGATCACAGGCCCCCTGACAGGTAGGGGCCCCTAGGCTGCAGCCATATCTAGCCTGTGGGGGGCCCTAGGCTGCAGCCATATCTAGCCTGTGCATTAATCCGGCCCTGGCCCTCGGTCCTCTAATCAGGAGACCGCTGCGACCCACAAGGCACAGTGAACAGCTCAAGTCCGGAGGTTTACACTAAACAAACAGATTATTATCGACTCGAGCGAGCCATTGACTTTCATCGACAGCCGGGGCCCTGTCCCAGTAAGCCTCAGTATGACTCATTTGACATCTCAGAGAAGTTAAGACTACGTAGGCAACCAAATCCGCGTAACCGTGCATACGACCAAAGTCTATACTGTAATCATGTTGTGTTTAGATTTATAGCACACTGATAAAACGTGACAAACTTTATGGCCGGTTGTGAGCGGATATTAAAAGAAAATAGCAGATATGCATTGAGTGAACACACCAAGTTAAGAAAATATGGTGTTAATTCAACACTTAGAGAGTCTATTTAACATCTTCTTGCATGTAATTGTTCCCAGAGTACTCCTAATTGTTGAATTAACACTGCATTTTTTACAGTGTATATCAAGTGCCCGGCCATTTCTTGCATTCTAAATTTATAGGAACTATCCCGTCCATGTCCGCCTCAGCTGAATCAAATGTTTTGACAAGAGCTGCTCTAGATGGATGGATTAGTTATTGTAGGTGTAGAAACAGGTGCGGTCTATAGGGGGGGGACAAGTGGGGCATTTGCCCCTTGGCCCAGGGCCCTTCTGTATTGGTGTTGGGGACTTATTGTGACCACCCTATCAGTGTTTCGCCCTGGGGCCCTGTGTGCAATTGTTCCGCCACTGTGTAGAAATGACTTCACTGCACATTGTACAGCACCAGATATAAATAACTCCAGTCATAGGACTGTGGAACTGTTCTGGGGCCTGTGACATTTCATTTCCTATGAAGGTTACCGACAACGGGGGGACTCTCCAGTTGAATTCCACCTGAAACCTGCCGCGGAAGTGCTAAGCTAAAACACGAGGAGACCCACAGACAGAACTTCAGACAGGTTGAATGCCACACAATATAATACATTTGTACAGTGTTAACCACAGCACTTGGAGAGTTGCATCTAACGCTCATTTTGCTGAACCGGCTCTCTGAGTGTTATATTGACACTTTCTGTGTAGCTGATGCCCTAGCAGTTAATTGTGCAACATATTAGAAGTGGAAAAGTAATTGGGAAAAAATAAAAACGAATTGAATCATATCGTATCGTGGGGCATTCCTAAGTATAGAAATTAGAAAAGAATCGAATTACTGCCTTAAGAAATCGATATTGAATCGTATCTTCATGGAGGCTGTGATTTACGCCCCTATGCAGGACTGCAGAACAAATATGAGGAGAGCCACAGAAACCCCAGACAGATTAAGTCATAAATCACGACTTCATTATACCAGTATGACAGATGTGATTATCAGGAAATGAAGTCTCACATGCTTGTCATATTTGTCACACGTCTAATACTGTGCGGCCGCCATCACTGACAAATCTATTTATACTACTGTATGAGGGCACAAGCTGGCAAAACAAAAAAAGAAGCTGGAAATATAAGCTAATATACTATGCCTTTGCTGCACATTTTTGTACCTCCGGGCAGACAGAAGGCATATAGTATCACAGCATTCCACAGGGGAGCAGCAGTTAAAAAAAGTATAGAAGTATGAAAGTATGAGCAATGAAACTGTTTTTTTCAACTAGTAGGTCATTTACCAGTTTTCATATTTCATTCAAACTACATGTACAAGTATTCTACAATGTGATCATATGCAAGCATTGCAATACATACAAGTATTCTACAATGACATTTTAATCAATATTTCAACTGCAAGTCCAATAACCAGCCAGCCTTCTCTGTTTATTATGACTACAACACACAGCCCTCACATTATTACAACAACATTGTCCAGCTGTGATGAATATGATGCAGAGTGTATGTGCATCATGGGAAAAAGAATCTGGTGCCACACGGATGTCTATTTTCTGTTATTTATTTTTTTAGTGCAGTGAGACTAACGTTTCGACATGCGTCTTCATCAGAGTCCGCATGTCGAAACGTTAGTCTCACTGCACTAAAAAAATAAATAACAGAAAATAGACATCCGTGTGGCACCAGATTTATTTCCCTTTTTGCCTATGTTTTGGTCCTGCTCTGGTTGCACCGGATTGTTAATTTAGAAGCGCGGAGTGCGTATCTCCTTTGTTTTGTATGTGCATCATATTCTAACCCTAACCCTAATCATACTCTAACCCTACTTAGCATCTGCACTTGTTGTTCTGTATATTTCCTGTGCACTTTGTATCTGCTGGTGATGTTGACTATGATTATCTCCTTGATTGTAAGTCGCTTTGGTTAAAAAGCATCTTCTAAATGCAATGTAATGTAATGTGCTGCCTTCACTTAAGTTCTTCATGACTCAAATATCAAAATATCAATATTCGCCAGAGTAGCAGCTCATGCATTAGTTTGAGATCAAGGAACGCAGTCCAATAGGTAATATCATAGTACATACAGTAGTGCATTATACATAGTACAATTTACAGTGTACTGTAGAGAGTAGAGAACATAGTAGTGTATCCCCATAATGCACGCCGTTCCACCTGTGGAACACTGTAATAGACATTGAAAACTTGAACTACCATGGTGCTACACTACTATGATTTAACACAGGGCCTCTTAAGTAATGCACTACGACTTGGTCATTGCCATTCTGGTAACAGCTAATTTATAACGTAAAAAAGAGCGTAATTTATAATGTTCAGCTCCAGTTTACATTGCAGTGGCAAAAAACAAAGTTCACTTCAACAGCACAGCATCGTTAGATTATAGTACTGATTGATTGCAGCTAAAAACAACATCAATCCACATTCAATGCCACATTCACACAGCACCATCATTTTTTAGGCATCAGAGAAAATGTATAAAAAGTTTTAAAAGGGTCATCGGTGAGTCAGTCAATCAGCTGTCAGAGACTTCTTGAAAAAAATGTCTCTCAGGGCATTTGAACGGAAGCCAGAGGGGGAGAGGAGGCAAAACAACTCTTGCGAGTTGCCCTGCAACTGTGTGCGAAGTCAAGAGGGAACAGGCCCACTGTGAGCTGCTGCTGCCACTCCTACTCCTGCGGCACTCCTGCACCCATGCCCAGCGGCTGGACTGGGGGAGAAATAGGGCCCAGGCACTTCTAGCTTAAAGGGGCCCCTCATAATTAGCGATGCAGAACCGGTGGGCCCCGCACCCTTGTGGGCCTCTATTTTCAGAAATGTTTAAAAAAAAACACCTTTTTTCCATTTCTGAAAATAGGGGCCCACAAGGGTACGGGGCCCACAAGGGTACGGGGCCCACCGGGAAATGCCTGCTATGCCAGATGGCCAGTCCAGCTCTGCACCCATGCCCAGCGGCTTGCGTGAATGACAGGGGCAGGTGCGGCCACACGTCACCCAAGCTACCTGTCAATGCTGTTTTATGAGCCCACGCATTATAAAACACTCTCCCTCTCTCAATCTGTAGCCTCCAACACTTTTTCTCTCTATCCATCTCTCTCTCTCTCTCTCTCTCTCTCTCTCTCTCTCTCTCTCTCTCTCTCTCTCTCTCTCTCTCTCTCACACACACACACACACACACGTGTGCATGCACTGCATGCACACACCCAGACACATTTTATCCTCAAGCATAAAAATACGATATATATCTTCATCATCATAATCATCACCATCATCATTTTTTTTCTCTTTCTTTCATTCTGGCGGGACGGCTATGAAAAGGCAGAGTGGGTCGGGTCAATCTGGAGTCACTGCAGATACCAGAGGAGGAGTCGTTGGAACATGCAACTGGACAATCTTTGTTGCATTCCTCCTTTCTCTCTTTCTCTCCCTCCCTTTTTCTCTCTCTCGCTCCCTCTTTCTCTCTATCTCTCTCTCTCTCTCTCTCTCTCTCTCTCTCTCTCTCTCTCTCTCTCTCTCTCTCTCTCTCTCTCAATCACTCCACTCCTATTCACTCCACTCCTATTCGAAGTGTGCTTGCTCCAACCACATCCCACCGCATCCCTAATACTCAACACTACTATTCTTACGTAATACATATATATTCCATGTCACAATACATAATAATACAACATATTATATTAATTTATATCATATTAATTTATATTATATTATATTAATTTATATTATATGATATTATATTATATTATATTATATTATATTATATTATATTATACTATATTATATTATATTATATTATAATGTTTCACCAGCCATACATGTTGTACTGTATAATATAATATAATATAATATAATATAATATAATATAATATAATGAAAATAAGATGAAAGTATTCTCAAGTCCAAAAGAGGATCCCTGCTGAAAAAGTTTGGGAAGTGAACCACTGCCCTACGCTACCTTAGCGCACCCCACCCCATCCCACAGTAGAGAGCCCTGCTGTAGCAACGTCCTGTTAGTATCCATAGTCTCCATTAGCAGCCAGCGGTAAGCTGAGAGAACTGGAGCGCCACTGCCAGCATTCCTTCCCCATAGTGGAAGGCAAGGGGACATGAAGCCAGAATACAGCGCCAGAGATATTAATAATCCATTGCAGAGGAGTGAGAGGAGAGCAGAGGAGAGGAGAAGGGGGATGCAGTTTGTGGCACTGCGCACCAAGCATACAAGTGTGAGTGTGTGTGAGTGCGTGTCTGCGAGTGTGTGTGTGTGTGTGTGTGTGTGTGTGTGTGTGTGTGTGTGTGTGTGTGTGTGTGTGTGTGTGTGTGTGTGTGTGTGTGTGTGTGTGTGAGTGTGTGTCTGCGAGTGTGTGTGTGTGTGTGTGTGTGTGTGTGCGAGCGTGTATGTGTGTGTGTAGAGAGAAAGAGAGTGTGACGGTCTATTTGTGTGTGCAGAGATGCGTGCTTGCACGTACTGTATGTGTCTGTGTGCCTGTGTCTCTGTGTGCATTTTCGTCTGTGCTAGGGACTGTTGATGCTAAAAATTCAAGGTTGTGAGTGACTTTAGTTGGCCACTAAAAACTAATGTGCTAAGCAGAGGACTACTTTATATTCTGCAGCTCCAACATCAGGGTTGTGTGTGTGTGCGTGTGCATGTGAGTGCATGTGTGTGTCTGTGCGTGCGTGTCTGCTGTCTGTCTGTCTGTCTGTCTGTCTGTCTGTCTGTCTGTCTGTCTGTCTGTCTGTCTGTCTGTCTGTCTCCCTGCCTGCCTGCCTGCCTGCCTGCCTGCCTGCCTATCTGTCTGTGTTAGTGCATGGTAGAGCAAGTGTGCAAACGGCTACCTCTCCCTGCAGACAATCCCAACACAGCTAATAGATGAGGCCATAGATTATAAATAGACTGACTGCAGCAAAACACACACAAATATCTCTTGTCTGTCTGCTGCATGTAGACAATTCCTATAATAACAAAAATTGCATCAAAAATTCAAATAAAATACATAGCACACTAATAGTTAATACACTAAGAACCAAACCAGAGGCTGGCTGCTATTTCTACAAAGACGGTTTGACTGATCAGAATGAGCAATGATGAAAGTGAACAAAACATTTGTCAGGCATACTACATGTTCAGCATGTGTTGACATTGTCTTTTAGATCCTATCTTTCATCACACACCGAACTGAAGTACAACATGCTGAAACATGGTGGCCAAAAAAGTCGTTTTCATCTTGACTAAACATAGTCATCGCTGTGAATCTATCTACTTTGTACATCATTCACTTCAACAGCTGATTTTCTCAAAATGTAGGCTGTATCAACACTGGTGCTCCACCTGAAATCCTAAAAACTGATGTTTTCAAATTTTATTTTGGGGAATGCTTTTTTAAAGATACCTGTATTATGAAGTGTGTTTTAAACAACTTGCATATAATCTCAGTGCCTGTTTTCTTGTAAGGGTTGCAGTATTTTCCCCAGCACTGAACAGTTATAATAAACAACACAGTGATAATAAACAACATCTACCACCTTGACAAGGACGCTTGAAAGAGGAAGATGTTGTTTTGCATTTTTCAGTTTTTATGTACAGTATGTATGCTACTGGACACCTTGATTTCCCTCAGGATTAATAAATGATACTCTGCTCTATTGTTAATTCAATTCCTTAATTTATCTTAATTATGTATGATCTATTTCATGCTGAGAAGTTTCACACCATAAGGTATGCCATTTGATACTGCGATACTGAAATAGCCTGAAATAGCCAGATGTCTCTGATAGAGCCGAACACTCCACCCAGCCTGGGGAACACAGCCCTAATAGAAGAAACAAAATCCTGAGCTTGAATCTTTAACAGTTTCTTTAATAACAAAAACTTGTCAAGGCCCGAGTCGAGCACTGAGCCTGAATAGCCCTAGCCCTGCCAAGAAAAGTTCTGCAGGAAAAAATGCTCTGTGATTATGGCTACCAACCCTCCCTTGAAAAACAGAATTGTCCCTTAATTAGAAACAAAAATACAGTTCCATATTGAACTGAAACTGGACAAAATTTGGTTAAAATGTGGGCAATTGTATCTATTTTTTTTTCTAGGACAGGACCCCCAGACCCCCCGCAAAAATGACGTGTCCCTAGCTTTCCCCCCAGGGAGTTTGCAACCCTAGCGGTGATGCTCCACCAATGCATGGACAGGCACAGCCCCAGCTAGTCTCAAATGGGCGGGCAGGAGTGGTCCTCCGTCTCTGATCTAAGGCCACCACACCACACCACACCACACGGAGGGGGGCAGATTAGCCGTGCCATCCGGGCGTGTCTAATTACAGGCTCTTCTGACATGCTGATGCTCGATGCTCTTTGATGTCGTTCCTACTGGCCAGTACATCAGGGAGCATTACTCAGAGTGGACAACACCCCAACCATTTATCTGGTAATCACAGGGATCTTTATCATGGGCCAGGGCATCAGAGATTGCCACTGAAGTGCTCATGTACTGTAGCCACATAATGCACGCCGTACCACCAGTGGCGCACTATAATAGCCATTGAAAGGTTAATTACCATAATATTACTCTGCTATGGCATAACAGAGGGCCTTTAGTAATGCACTCTGACTTGGTCATTGCCATTCTGGTAACAGCGAATTTGTGTGAATTTGAACACTGTGAACAAAGTGCAGCAAAACATCATAAATATAATGTGTAGTACAGTACCATAAAATTCTAAAACAACACTCCATTCACCATTATCATTAAGAAGAACTTTTTTCACTCGAAGGGCCACCTCAAATTCCTCCAAGGGCCATACAAGTCCTCCAAGGGCCGTACTATGAACACAAACCAGGATTTCTCCATGCACTTTAGGCCTATGTTGAAGGCAGCCTCCTTTACAACAGACCCCACCTTCTCTAGGTCTCCTAAAATATAACTTAATTGTATTGTATTATGATTTCCAAGACTCCTTTTACAAAACACGTCATATTCCATGTGAAGCTGCATAACATTAAAATTATAACCGGGGCCGGATGACACGACCTCAAGGTTGGTAAACAGCCCTCGAGACATACAGTAGGTTCCCCACCCCTGGTCTACAGCTCTGATCTTTCCTACACTGGACTGCCCTCTAGTGGTTGGATGAAGTCAGGTCCGCCGCCACATAACACTGCTAAGTCTGAACAGCTGGGACGAGCTTTCCAGCCATGTCTGTCTGGGCGGATACAATTATGTAACAGGCAAATGAAGACTATACCATGTAGGTGCACCGTGTGTGAATAGTCAAGGCAGCAAGTGAACAAAAAAAGTCAGAAGTGTCTAAAATCTGATCGTTCTGCTGTATTTCCATGTACTGAGGGATTATAGATTTAGCCTATCATGGCAGGATGACATGGCAAAAAAAAGAGAGACCGCCACATTTTGAGAGAACGTCATATCCAACATCACTTCCGGTATTATTTCATTATCCTGGTACCAGCCATTTGAAAGCAGCTCTCTTTCAAGGCATTAAAATATCACACATACGGCTTCATTTGCGTCATGTCACACAGCGTCATAAACAAACTGTCAGTGTGTACAGTCACAGAGCTATAATTGTAAAAACCTTTTTCTGTCCGAAACTATTTAAATCCATTTCCAAAGGCGCCAACATCAGCTCAACATTGTGGGTTCAAAATTAGAATGTGGTAATGACTGAAATGTGTACACAGGCAGATAGAAGACAACAATCAACATTTTGATTATTAATATTGGGGTGCTTTTGCCCCTCCACCTTAATCTTTGGGGGGATCAAGAAGGACCGTGCCCCACCTAATTCAGTGCCTATGTCCATTTCACTTCAGCATTTTTGGTCTGATAATAGAATTAACCGGCTTCTATCACAATCTCCATTTACAACCATCTTTGAAATCACTCAGCCCTGAATGGATCTATCCACCATTAACACCATTAACACCAAGTTAGATGTTTGATCTCTCCTAAGCTTGGTACTTGGAGTGGACACATGCAGAGATGTATAAAGTATAAGTAGAGGTACTGTTACAGGTGTAATTACAACATTAATAGTATGATATTACACAGTTGGAATGAGGTCAATATCATACTACTGGTGTTGTAATTACATCCGTAACAGTACTTTTACTCCTGCGTTATGCATCTCTGGATGCATGTAGCCTTATGCCTGCGTACTTAACAGTGCTGAGTGGTGGATGGCTGAAGTGAAAAAAACATTTATCTTTTGCCATTAATGATTGAAGGTTATCATGGCATTATACTAACTTCTCCAAGTTCCACGGAAATCTGTGTACTGGTTGTATGTCATGCGATTATCAGATGAATACTGATAAAAAAACGAGACTGTGTCTCACAATCACACCCATAGATATTAATATGTCATGCGATTATCAGATGAATACTGATAAAAAAATGAGGCTGTGTCCCACCGTCACACTCATAATCATTAATATACCACCACATTTACACCATGCAGTCTATTACAAGGATATAATAAACACGGACACGTGGCATAGCACACCATCCCTGATATCCACAACGCATCAGAGCCAAAACCTCTCAGGGTCAACGGCATTGTTTATCAGTATTCATCTGATAATCACATGCCATACAGCCAGGACGCAGATTTCCGTGGAACTTGGAGAAATATAAAGACATGATATTATATGACTACTAAAGCAGACACTCCTTTAATCATTAATGGCATCTATCTACAACAGCGGTTCCCAAACTTTTTACTCTGTGCACCCCCTTGTACATTTCAATGTGGTTCGCGCACCCCTAAGCGAATATTTCGGTATGCTGATGGCCACGCAAGTATGATTCACTGCACATTATGCACAGTTGTTTTGGGGAATCCTATTTTCCAATAGGGACTTAAACTACACTTCAGATGGACCCTTCCAGCATACAATTCACCATACAATTAAAAACTACTTCTAATGCAGGATAAAAACTGACATATTCACAATTGCTTTATTTAGCTTGCGCGCCCCCTTATGGCAGGCTGCGCACCCCCAGGGGTGCACGCACCACAGTTTGGGAAACCCTGATCTACAAGATAAATCGATGTTTTTTCACTTCAGCCACACACCACTCAACACTGTTAAGTATGCCAGCATTGCAAGATTACATGATATGACTTCAGGCATCATGAATATAGCCCGCTATCGCAGTCATGCCACTAACATATTGATTATTACAGAAATACAGATAGACATATATAGAGGCAGGTCCACATATTGACATCAATCTGATAACCACTGTCGAAATATATCCAACTATCACATTCATATCGCTGATATTTTGATTATTACGAAAGTAAAGATAGACAGGCATATGAATCAACAGATTATCAAGCTGATAACCACAGTCAAAATATCTATCAAGAAAAACGCCAGAGTTTGCCTTGTCAAATGGTAAATGGACTGCATTTATATAGCTCCTTTCCACTCCTTCGAGCACTGAAAGAGCTTTACATTGTATGCCTCACAGTCACCCATTCACACTCTCATTCACACACCTGTGGCAATTGCTGCCACGCAGGGTACCACCAGGAGAAACGGTTAAGCATTTTGCTCAAGGACACATCAATGGGGTCAGGCAGAGTGGAGCTCGAACCTACAACCCTCTGATTGCCGAACAGCTCCTCTAACACCTGAGCCACCACCACCCCTAAAACAGCCGTCATAGAAAAGTATTTCATGAACGTACCTGAAAGTGCAGAATTATGGTCCATATTAAGCCCAGCGTCAGCTTGGGGTTCCCGTCTGTGATGTCATCATTTCTGATGTTCACCAGTTTCACCTGTGGACAAGAGAGGATGTGTTTGAGATCTGGACTGTTTGCGCGCATGCAAAAAAAAAAAAAAATCCTATAATAAAAATAAAAATACAGTACCAGTAACTTTGGGACAGTTTGTCAATATTTAGAAATCTGAAGATACTTGTATATTCAAGTCTGGACACATAGACCACTAATATTAACGTTTTTTATGGCAAGATGGAATGTTGTTATGGCTTAAATGGATTTGCCAATTTCAGACCACTGCTACCAAATTACTAATATTACATTTTAATAATACTACAATGTATATTCCTAATATCAGTTGCTGTTGTCGTCATTATCATATTATTATTATTATTATTATTATTATTATTATTATTATTATTATTATTATTATTATTATTATATTATTTCAAATGTCTTCACAACACCTCAGTCTGTATCATTTCAGTACCAATGCCGTACCACAAGGGGGCAGGAGCACATAGCTTACTACTGTACATGACTCCAATCCATGTGATGACAAAGCTAAATTTCAACAGGCGTGATGACACAACTGTATTAAAGAGACATCCTACAAAGTCAGTATGCACCCCAAAGCACATATTCAGTTCAGAAAATCCATGAACAAAACATGAACACAAATAAAAACAAACGTTGAAGACAATTCCTTTGGACAAGGCGATTGAACAATCTAATGACGACAGGGGTTATGCATTATGAGATGATAACAGGGTAAAAAAAGAGATAACACTGGGTCAAACTCCACTCCCAGAATGCCAGCAGGAATTTATTGGGCATTTTTACAGTATGTGTGCATGCATGTGCCCTGGCGACCACATGGACTTGGCAGAACAGCACGCATGAAAGTCCTCTTTCGCCTCGTCAATCACGTGACCTTTTTATAGCCTTTCAGCCATGAATGAGAGAAAAGGAAAGTGAAACCGCTGTCTGTCCGTCTGGTTCATGAATACGAATGGCCGGCCAATCGCCAACAACAATAGTCACAAAAGGAAAAGCCAATGACGAGATAAAGGCTTAGATTTGGTATTGTGGAATGTGAGAATCCTTTGTCTGCCGACTAGAGCGTGGCCCACTGACAATGATGTAATTTCCCAGAGGACCTACACAACAGACAAGAGACACCATTTCCCATCATGCCCTCTGATGAGGACCACAGAGATGCTAAATGGGATCGACCTTATTGCATTTTTGCTGTTTGTAGTTTTTTTTCTTCTTCTTCTTAACTCTCTGGAGGGATGGTTGGTTCAAGACCGCAACAACATTCTCTAGCCATTAGCCCCTGAAGCTATGGACCGGAGCACGGAGGAAGGTACTTCCAACTGCTATTCGATCCTCAAAGTGCCTGCCTAGTGCCTACGGTATTGGTGCCTCTCAGGCAATACATCACCAATGGCGTCTGACATCCAGGGTTGTATACATCTCACTGATGTCTCCGAGTGAGCCAGGGTTAGGTAAACATGTTAGGTAAAAGGGCCATTCAACATTATAGCCTTGCAACGAGAGCTCGAAGCGTACTTACAACACAATATAATCAAAAACAAAACACTACTCGCTACCTTTAGTGATCATTCTGAATGTACATTCAATGGAATTAAAGCTGCTATTGTCACTGCACATACAGTATATCTGATCTAAACTATATGCACTGTATGTATACGTACAATTAGATTGAAGATGTACTACCCACCGGGTTCAGCTCTATGTTCCCACAGCCCATTGGTCCTACAGCCCATTGGTCCCACAGCTTATTCCTGCTGCTCCATGCTCCCACATGTTTAAGAAATTATTCAAATATAGGCCCTATGCTCCACAACTTCATGTTCCTACATTTCCAAGTAAACTAAGAGAACGTGCCTTTCTCCACGCCATGGAACATAGCGCCTAAATTTGAATGAATTCTTAGAATTGTGGGAACATGTAGCAACAAGAATATGATGTAGGGCCATTGAGCTGTGGGACCAATGGGCCTAAAAAATAATGTCAAAAATCTTAGTGATGTGGGACCAATGGGCTGTGGGACCAATGGGCTGTGGGAACATAGACACGTTCCCCTACCCACCTACAGCTAATGTGTGCAATACTGAAGTGTTCTGTTTTGCATTGTAGGGCAGTCACGTCAGTAGCTGTATTATCTTAGTCTACTCTAATAGGACTGATAGCCAAACAACGGTTATGATTAGCGTGCAAATCTGCATGTCTGCGTGCTGCGGTCGTCTTCCTTACCTGTCTCCTCTTCAGGTAGTCCAGTGCTATCTGTACATTCTGGAGTCTGTGGAAGCGCATGCGGCCTTTCTCCCGCGGCTGTGGAAGAGAGGAAGATGAAGAGGAAGAGGAAGAGGAAGAGGAAGAGGAAGAGGAGAAGGTGTCAAGCAAGTGATAATCAAGGACAACAGCAATATCAATAGCAGCTCTCTGCTTGTCATCTGGGGCCTATACTACAAAGCTGGTTCAGGAGTAAACCGGGTTACCGGTAATTTAAGAGGTAAATCATCTAATAGAAGAGCCTGGAGTACTCATAAACGAGGATTCCAGGCTCTTCTATTAGATGATTTACCTCTTAACTTAACCTGGTTTACTCCTGAACCAGCTTCGTAGTATAGGTCCCAGCCAGGCCCCTGGTCGGAGACACTAGGGACCGGCTCACCACACCACAGGACGGTTGGTACTACCGGGGAGACGCCAAGCAAGAACCCTTCAGGTTCTAATGCGCGGCAGGAGAGCGAATCACCAAATGATTCTTATTGAAAGCGAATCACTAAATGCTGGCCTCTTATTCTATTGAAAGCGAATGGCTACGTTTCTGACAGCAACTTACGCACAGTATGCCCAAGTTGTGCCCATTCATTAAGTATTATTCATAATGTTTCATTAAGTGATAGGGTTATCCCTAATAGCGCGTTCAGGCCGACTGAGAACCATGCTGGAGCCCGTTCCCGCACCTAATCGTGAACCGGCCGTCGTGTTCACGCCACAGATATTGGCGTTCGCGAACCGGATAGTTGGTTCGCAATGCGAACCGCAAAATACTAGGTTTTTCTCTGCGAACCGTAACGACAGCGTGGCCGTCAGCAGGTTCATCCGGGTAACAAAGTCACGTGCGGAAAAAGTTCAGAGCCCAGTATGAACACGGGCGGTTCGCAGACAAGCACTTTGGTGCCAAACGTAACTGGTGTGGGCACCGACACCGGCTCCGTTCTGGTCGGCCTGAAAGCCCTATAAGTGGTGGAGTGTGGTGTAGGGAAAGTACATTCAAAAATATTTCAGTAGGTGTCTTGCATCATGCCCATGGGGACCATGGGATCATGTCCCAACTCCCAACCCTTCCCCATATTTCTCCCACTAGTTTTCTGTCTCCATCTTCACTGGGCTGTCCAAAAAACTGTGGAAAAGGCCCAAAACAAAAACATTTAAAGTGATACTGTCCCATTTTTGGAAATAAGCTTATTTTACACCTCCCCTTGAGTTAAATAATAGGGTTTTACCGTTCTCCTGTACTTTCAACCGTTTTCTAGTTATGGCAGTGCAAATTTTACCTCCAAGCTAACAGTTAACATTGAGTCCTATGAGACCAGTTAGCCGCGAGCTGGTCTCATAGGACTCAATGTTAACTGCTAGCATGGAGGTAAAATTTGCACTGCCATACCCCAAGAACGGTTGAAAGTACAGGAGAATGGTAAAACCTTATTATTTAACTCAAGGGGAGGTGTTAAATAAGTTTATTTCCAAAAATGGGACAGTATCTCTTTAACATAAACTATTGCATGGCAATGAAATCGACAGCAGTTGTTTTCGGACGAGGCGTTCAATACAGCGAGCCTAGCGAGAGCACACGTACCCTCAAGCACTTCTTCCTCAATAACAAGATTACTGTTCCCACTAATCAGGTTATGTTTTAGGTGCAGTTTTCCTGTACGGTCCTAAGTAGGATTTTAAAAAATTACAGATACTGACCCAAACCTGCTGAAGCTTGGTAAAAAGAAGAATGGGCCAAGCATGTGCCAAGGCAGAGCACGCTATATTGTGCAGTGTAAAATGTAATGCTAATTCAACACTTCACAGAGTTGATTTAACAGTTTCTAGATTCAGTATTAGGTCCCAGAGTACTTTCTAAGTGTTGAAATAACACTGCATGTTTTACTGTGCAGGGATCCCAATTACAAGATTGGGGCTGCATTTATTTATTGCAGTCTTGATTCAACACTTCGCAGCGAGCTGATTTAACACCTTCCAGATTTAGCATTTGGTCCCTGAATACTCCAGAGTACTCTCTACGTGTTGAAATAACACTGCATGTTTTACTGTGCTGGGATCCCAATCACAAGATTGGGCTGCATTTATTTATTACAGCATGTAGCATTGGGTTCTGGGTAGAGAATGAGATCAGCTCTTTTTTCCCCCTGTGGCTGGCCAGGATAACAATCGCTCCCAGCTTTTCTTTGTTTCCCCTGCGTGGGCCTACAGTGTCTAACACAATACACAACCAACCTGTACTGAAATAACCCCTAACCACACCACTGCTGCTGCACAGTAAAAAAAGAAATGCAGTGTTAATTCAACACGTAGCGAGTTGATTTAACATGTTCTTAAGATTGTATTTGGTCCCCGAATACTATCCAAGTGTTAAACTAGTGCTGCATTTTTTACTGTGCAGAAAGGGTCTGAGGTCTTAACTGCGTTGACTTGTAGGCAACAGGCTGAGAAGAGAGCATAACCCGCCCTTAACTCAGTGTTTCCCAACCAGGGGTACGTGTACCACTAGGGGTACGCGAGCACACCTCAAGGAGTACGCGGAAAAATGTAATAATTAGAAATATATTGAGTGTAGTCACATTGGGATAGAGGAACAGAGCCTGAATGAGGGCGAGGGGGTACTCATCATATGAAAAAGTTGCTAAGGGGGTACGCAGGACAAAAAAGGTTGGGAAGCACTGCTTTAACTCCCTCTCCACAGCACTGCAGCTAATGACACGTCCGGTGGGGCGGAAGGAGGCACGTGGGGAGGCAGGAAGGCGGATTGTCATGATTTTGTCTTGGTTTCCGCTACTGCAGTGCTTCTCAACCTTTTTTGAACAAACGCCCCCCCTTGACCTCATCATAAGTCTCAGAATGCCCGCCTTAGTATTAACAAATAAAATAGACTAGCGACCCCCTGTTTGCAACTGAGCAAACTCTTTGTGTTTGGGCTTCAGGCTTTTAGTCATTTATTCAATTACACTACAGTAAAACCTATTGCAAGTCAACATTTAAGGGTGTGTGTTTTAGCCCACGACTACCTTAAACAGGATTGGGGTCCCTGAGCTCCGCTCCTGCCACCTACACCATCCTATGAGGAAATACATTATTATTACATTACACTTAGCTGACGCTTTCATTTATTCAAAGCGACTTACAGTTATTATTTGTCAGGGTATTGGTTACAGTCCCTGGAGCAATGTGGGGTTAGGTGCCTTGCTCAAGGGAACTTAGCTATGGATGGCAATGTAGGGAGAGGTCAGAGGGGATTTGAACCTGCAACCCCTGGATTGAAAGACCAACTCTCTAACCACTAGGCCACGGCTGCCCCAATACTGCCCCAAATACAGCCGACAGGAAACTCTGAATAGTAGCAGGAAGGAGAACCCCCTGGTGAGGTGCTAGCTACAGCCGACTGAAGAGGATGCCAGGAGGAAGGGACTCGGACGATGAGAATCGGAAGAAAGGAGGAGGAGGAGGAAGTGGCGGACAAGGAGGCGGAGGGGAAAAATAACAACATGAGAGGGGGAAAATAACCAAAACACGTGGACGGCGGCTGACCAGAGGCGTAGTGGGTAGCGAGACGGATGCCCCCCCTGGTGAGGTGCTACAGCCGACTAAAGAGGATGCCAGGAGGAAGGGACTCGGACGAAGAGAATCGGAAGAAAGGAGGAGGAGGAAGTGGCGGACAAGGAGGCGGAGGGGAAGGGGGCGAGAGGGGGAAAATAAACGAAACACGTGCACGTGGTAGGATGCTAGCTACAGCCGACTAAAGAGGATGCCAGGAGGAAGGGACTCGGACGAAGAGAATCGGAAGAAAGGAGGAGGAGGAAGTGGCGGACAAGGAGGCGGAGGGGAAAAATAACAACACGAGAGCGGGAAAATAACCGAAACACGTGGACAACGGCTGACCAGAGGCGTGAGGGCCCCATGTTTATATTTCGCCTAGGGCCCCAAAATGGCTAGATCCGCCCCTGCTAAAGAGGATGCCAGGAGGAAAGGACTCGGACAATGAGAATCGGAAGAAAGGAGGATGAGGTGGAGGTGGAGGCGGAGGCGGAGGGGAAAAATAACAACACGAGAGGGGGAAAATAACCGAAACACGTGGACGGCGGCTGACCAGGGGCGTAGCGAGTGGGCAGCGAGACGGAAAAAAATGGCGTGGCAGCCCAACTGAGTAAGTAAGTGGCTGGCTGGGGAAGTGTCTGCATCATGGCTAAGTGGATGGATGACTGGGTGCAGGGAAGCCGACAGGGGAGGAGGACAAAGGGGTCAGTTGTCACAGGCCCAGGGAGAGAAGAGAGTGGGCCCAGAATTGGGTTCACATTATATTGAATGCAATGGATGGATGGATGGGCCCATACAAATGAAACTGTCCTGGGCCTGGTAAACGCTGTCAGCGGCACTGGCTGGATCATGGCTAAGTGGATGGATGCCTGGGTACAGGGAAGCCGACAGGGTAGGAGGACAAAAGGGGTCAGTTGTCCGGGCCCCGGGGAGAGAGTGGGCCCAGAATTGGGTTCTCATTATATTCTATGCATTGAATGGGGAGGGGGGGGCATTCAGATGAATTTGTCCTGGGCCTGGCAAACATTGTCAGCGGCCCTGTGCCAGGGTCCGGCAAGGGCTAAGTGGATGGATGGCTGGATGGCTGGGTGGGTAGCTGGTTGGCAGGCAGGCGACGGGACTAAAAGCCTCCAGGCGGAAGGCACTGCAGCAGGGGAAGAGAGACCTTGACTACCCTCCCTACTCACGTCCAGCTAGCCCCAGCGCCTTGGGCAGGCGGGGAAGAACCGTTCATTTCCATCTCCTATTATTATTACGCAACACTGTGAGATCACTCTGGTCCAGAGGAGTCACTCAAGCGCTTCCGCATGTGAGCACATCTACTGTATATGTACAGTACAATGGTGGATGGTGGATGGTGGAACTTGATGGTATATAACATAATAAAGACATTAAAAGGGGTTTTGTGTGTGTGTGTGTGTGTGTGTGTGTGTGTGTGTGTGTGTGTGTGTGTGTGTGTGTGTGTGTGTGTGTGTGTGCGTCTATTGTGTGTGTCTGTCACGTGTGTGTGTGTGTGTGTGTGTGTGTGTGTGTGTGTGTGTGTGTGTGTGTGTGTGTGTGTGTGTGTGTGTGTGCGCGTCTATTGTGTGTGTCTGTCACGTGTGTGTGTGTGTCTGTCACGTGTGTGAGTGTGCATGCGTGTGTGCGTGCGTGTGTGTGTGTGTGTGTGTGTGTGTGTGTGCGCGCGTCAGTGGTGAGTTTGGTCCACTGCGTGCATGTGAGTTTATGTGGCTGCATGATGCAACAAGCTCTCACAGAGGAGGGAACGGCCAAGGCTGAACTCCCAAGCAGTCAAAAGTGCAAACCGACATTTGAGCATCCATGCAGAGGAATGAGAAACGTGTCTTAGTTCATGTGCTGTTCAGCCAGACAAAACTATGTTGTGCTTTTTTTTTTTTCGATTAACAACAAAATAAAATAAAGATTTAAAAATCGCAAAGACGTGTGCAATCGCAAAGACAGCGGGTGCCAATAGGGGTTAAATAACAATGCTAGTTAAGTTAACCCAGAGGTGAATCGGTTAGTAAAAATAAAAAAAGCCCAGGGCTTCATTCTCCAAACTAAACTCAATCCTTCAAAGGCAAAGTGCAGTGACTACGCCAACATTGAAACTGAGAAAAATGCCTTCAAATCCTTGGTATTAGGTTGGATATTGTAGTTACAGAAAATTTGACATGACAATCAATATATCTCTAAAACGGGACACATTTGGACCATAAGGCTTTGTCACAAGATAAAGGAGATGTAATGAAGACCATTTTCAGTCAAAACTCAATTTTGACTAAACAGTAGTGTAATTACTGCACTTTGCCTTTGTAGGGCATTACTGGGCATTACACAAATGCTGATGGATTGTTGTAGTTTTTGTCAGGTTTATGACCACCTCTGGGTTTAACAAACCAGGGGTGAATTTCTCAAAAGCGAAGTTGCTAACTACAGTAGCTACTTTGTTGGTCGCAATGCAATTTCCCATTGGCAACTACACGAGTTGCTAACAGCTAACAACTACGCATTCGAGAAATGCACCCCAGACTTGTTACTTAACCACCTTTGCAACATAACCCCTAAAGGCTATACATGTAGGCCTACACACTAATGCTTCTTTTCCACTGCCTGTTTTCTGGTAGGCCTACAGCCCGACAAAGCACAACTCTGCCCCCACTTTTTGCTTTTCGAGTAGGCACGTCACAGCTCAATCATAAAGCAAGAAGTGGCAACTGAGTCACGCTGTGTCGAGGTGTAGGCCTACCAGAAAACCGGAAAAGAGGCGTAAGTAACCTCTACCTACACCTAAGAATGAATGACGTCTCCTTCCAGAGTAGTACAGTATGGCTCACAGGAAATAGAAAACAAATAACAAAACCCTCCCAGGCTGCACGGTAACGCATCAGTAGGAAGTTCCTCTGTTGGTGTACTGACATAAAGCTCATCCTGTACTGTACTGTGTGTGCTCATATGGACATGGCATCCGATTTATTTTGGTAGAAACAGCCCCTCGCACTGCAGTGATAATTGACCCCGTTACCTGCCGTGACCAAGCTAATTACTGCAAACCACCAGAGAGAAAAGAAGAGGAAGAAGAAGAAGAAGAAGAAGAAGAAGAAGAAGAAGAAGAAGAAGAAGAAGAAGAAGAAGAAGAAGAATAAGAAGAAGAAAAAGAAAGAAAGAAAGAAAGAAAAGGGAAGAAGAAGGAGGAGGAGGAAGAGGAAAGGAAGGAAAAGAGAACAGGAAATAGATAGAAGAAGAAAATTGAACACCCAGGGAGGAGCTGGCAGCAGTGCACTGTACAATAGCACAGGTCTGGGATCAGTTGGGACGGTGAGCTGCTTAATGGGTTTCAGTTCTGCCTGTAATTTGATTTGTTTATCGTGATTGTTTATCACACTTGTTAAAATGCCACGTCACTCTGCTACGCATTAGTGGTGTTAGGGAGAGAGGGGGTAGAGCGGGGTGAGGGCTGTAGGGGCTCCCGGACCAGGGGCCTACTGTATACTAAGAGGCTGGTTCAGGGGTAAGCCAGGTTAGGTTAAGAGGTAAATCACCTAATAGAAGAGCCTGAGGACTCCAGGATCTTCTATGAGGTGATTTACCTCTTGGCTTAACCAGGGGTCCGTTTCTCGACAGTGTCGTTGCTAACTAAGTTAGCTACGCTAGCTAAGTTAGCTAAGTTGCTAACTAAATTAGCAACTTACTTAGTTGCCATGCATTTTCAATCCATTGGCAACTAACTAAGTTGCTAACTGGTTAGCAACGACACTATCGAGAAACGTGATCCTGGTTTACTCCTGAACCAGCTTCATAGTATAGGCCCCGCGACCCGGACCCGGACCCGACCCGGCCCACACCTACCCCCTTATCGTCATCGACAACCTGCTGCTCAGCCCCATGCCGCACACCCGCGCATGCGTCAGCCGCACTCACCAACCGCAACGTCTTCAGAAAATCACGCTCCCGCGGCTTACCCCAGTAAACGACATGGGAGAGCGGTATGGGAGAAACAGCACACACATACACACACACACAAGTACACATACACAGAGAGACACACACAAACACAGGGACACAAACGCACAGGAGGGGGGAGGAGAGGTGGGTAGGAGGTAGGTGGGTGGGGGCAAAGGAACACCAACATGGGCACACAAGGAGAAACAGAACAGATGAGGATGAAGGGGAGGAATCAATGGGGGTAGGGAGGGAGCAAAGAATAGAATAGAGGAGGAAACATAAAGGAAAAGGAAGACAGAGAAAAGACAGAAGAAAAGGGGAAGGGGGTAAACAAAAAAGAAAAAAAGGTCCTTAGAAAGTTGAACAGCCTCCACTGCTGAAGCACACTACTGCCAATGTTCCTTGGCTTCAGCAAGGCTGGCTTTACATTCCACACTGTTTCTGCTAACATACGACATCATTTAGACCTAAGTCACAATTCATGTGGAAAGGCTAATATTTAACTATGGAGTAAGACTATCCAATATCACTGACTTGCTGGAAACCACCAGCGTTTTTTCTTCCTCATATTGGAGTAGACTGATCTCCCTCATGACTACAACCATTTTATCATAATAACTTTCACAGATAGAGCGACGAACTACAAAAACACACACTGCATCATCAAAATTCCTCTCCTTACCCCTCAGAAAGTGAATGTCTTTATTTTACGCTCACTTTCAACACGACACAGGAGGCAGAACAGAGAATAAACTCATGCATATTTGCCCTCAAATTCAGAAGCAGTGCAAAAACAAACATACGTAGCTTCGCAAGTAACCTATTATCAATAAAGCTCAATCAGATTTAGCTATAAGAAATTAATCGTGTTATCAAGCTTACAAGTTAAGTGCATTAAGGATTAATACTAAGCTGGCCCTTGATTGAGCTCAGTAACTTCACCTTGCCACACAAATGCAAAACCCAACACAAATAACAACACACTACATGAGACATCATGACCTACAGTGCACTAACAACATAGCAACATGTCAAGCTAAACCACGAGAGCACTAACAGGTGAAATCGCAATACAATAAGACAGAGGAGGAACAAGAGAGGACGGAGGGGCGGAGGGTGGCACAGGTCACAGGGACACCACACATGGGACCAGGGGTGCATTTCTGGAAAGCGTAGTTGTTAGCAGTTAGCAACTTCGGTAGTTGCCCATGGGAAATTGCATTGCAACCAACAAAGTAGCTAACCAAGTTAGCAACTACGTTTTCCAGAAATTCACCCCAGAGTTGTATAACGTAGAAGTAGAAGTACTCCTACAAATGTAATTTCAACACCAGTGATATGATATTACACGCTTTCCACTAGATGTTTCTTCTTTTACCGTGTGTTGGACAATGCTGTCAGTGTTTCAACTCTACACTGCGCCTAGATGTCTTTTTTAATTATCTAAATCTTGCTACTAATTACTTGTGTACTGCTGTACATGTAATGTCATACTACTACTTACATACTACTGTTATAATTACACCTGCAGGGGTACTTCTACTTTTATGTCATACAACTCTACATGAGACTGTATGGAGGCCGTATAGAGGCCAAGGTGATAAACAATACTCACCAGTGATTCTCCAGACAAGACCTCCAACAAGGAGATCAGGTTATGTCCATCTCTCAGGTCTTCGTACAGGTCATTTACATGCTTTCGTACCTGCGGGGTGAAAGAAGAAAGAGAGAAAACAACGTAAACACAGAGTTACCAATAGATTACAGTATATCATATGAATGCAAACTTAGTTCACCTCTTATGCTGTGCTAATGTGTTCAAAAGTATGAACAACAATTTACTTTTCTTTTTTAAAGTATTTTTTGGGCTTTTTGGCCATAGGGCAGTGTGAGGGTAGATAGGAAATGACTGGGAGAGAGAGAGATGGGGCAGGGTCGGGAAATTACCCCGGCCGGACTCGAACCAGGGTCCCCGTGGGCCTAAATGTGGGGGGCTTAGCGCGCTGCACCACAGCGCCCCCAACAGTTTACTTTTCATCTACTGCCTGGTAGCCTACTTATGTGTCAGTACAATGGATGCTTTGTGGAAAAAAGGACAGTCTTTTGTATGAAAGTATAAAAGACAGTATATTGTTCTGCACATCCATTACTCAACGATTTATGTAGATGATTGATGACAATTTCAGACTGTGAGTTTGTCATCCAAACAATGCCATGATGCACCTGGATGACAATTGATCATTTATGACAAAGACCCATGGCTGGCTGATAATACCATTTTGAAAATTAACCCACTTCAGACATGAACGCAAATCACAAGACAAACAAAGCCTGCAAATGACCCATCATCAGACCCTGATTAATCTATCAACATCCCTTCCAAACATTCATCCAAGGACTCCATTATCATCCTAAAACAAACCCATTTGTGCACTTGAATGCAATAATAACTCATCCGATGGTTCTCTTCACATACACCAATTGCTTAGTCATACAGTTCTGTGGCCATCACATTTAATTGCTTGGCAGACAAACACAGTTTTATCCTTCACATCCCCTACTGCACATACAGACCAGAGACTTTAGGAGTGCAGTACAGTACATTTGTGAGAGACAGCCTTTATCCATGCTTTATCTGTTGCATATTGATAATTATCCTATTATGTTTGTATTCATAGATTCATATTACATTCTTTTTGTGCCT
The DNA here is from genome assembly GCF_034702125.1 of Engraulis encrasicolus. NCBI lineage: Eukaryota > Metazoa > Chordata > Actinopteri > Clupeiformes > Engraulidae > Engraulis > Engraulis encrasicolus. The sequence goes on along the minus strand of NC_085880.1, from coordinate 42,238,305 downwards.
GTTATGCATAATGTTGCATTTGATGGCACTTGCTACCACAGACTTTGGACTTTAAGTCTGTTTTTGTCTTATTTAACCCACTGCATCAAAACTGTTATTTTGCTGTGTAAACAATTGCTTTATAGAGCTTACTCTGATACCTGATACCTGTCGTGCATCTATTAACTGTGTGTTAAATCACATACCGTATTTTTTGGTCTGTTTTATTATTATTAGAATAATTAGAATATTGTTATTTCACAACACTTCCAGCATAGTCAATGGTGTTAAAAATAAATCTGGTAAATTATAGTCTAGTTTCGAGTACTGTGCAGCATGGGCTACAAGGAGATGCACTCAAGACCAGAGGCCAGACACATAATAACCATTAGTGGCTCTGCAGTAAATCATTTGGAGGTGTGCTAGGGAGCGTGGGCAGTCACCTTCCTCCTCCTCCTCCTCCTCCTCCTCCTCCTCCTCCTCCTTCCTCCTCCTCCTCCTCCTCCTCCTCCTCCTCCTCCATCTCAAACAATTCGGCCTCCTTAAGCATTTCCTGCCTGTCAAAAAATAAAACAAGGGCTAGACATTCCATCTGTCCCACCCTCTTTTCGCCCAGTTCAAACGTTTCTAATGGGGATGGGCCTGTGCAGTGAGCACTCACAAAACCTGCACAACATGACAGGGCAGTGTCTTTACACGAGGAGTAATGAGTTTCATCAGAGCAGGGTGTTCCTTGCAAGGTGTCCTGTGTCTAAACTTGTATTGTGCTCTGAGGGTATAGGAGGTGCATGGAGGGGTATAATCTTCCCTGATGACATTTTAAATGTTTTATACTCAGTATTGCAACAGACTTCCACATAGAGCTCTCTCTTGTACTGCACTTTAGGAGCTTGTATAAGCTTGTCGCCTGGGCCAACCACAATCAATTACTTTATATTGGAAAGAGATACCCAGGCGCTATTCGGTTAAACCAGTTTGGAGCATTTTCAGCTGGCAATGTTGCAACCAAAAACCTGATGTCTTGCTTAGAATCAGAAACACTAACTCTATATCACAATGGTGCGCTATATCAAGTGGATGTTTCTGATTCGAAACAGAAAATTAGTATTTTTCTGTTGCAAAACAGACCATTGGAAATGCTTCACATCTGCTAATGCACAGTAACCTTGCTGTGAGATGATAATTATAATATACAGTATGAGTTCAAACAGTGATTTCTATCTATCTATCTATCTATCTATCTATCTATCTATCTATCTATCTATCTATCTATCTATCTATCTATCTATCTATCTATCTATCTATCTATCTATCTATCTATCTAAAAAACAACATGATCATAAGCGCAACACAGGCCTTGTCTGCATCTTGTTCCAATAAAAAGCTGCATTGAGTCTTGAATTCAACTGCTGCAACCTCAGGAATGTTTTCCACTCAGCAGTCTGCCCGTTTCATGTGTCTGACATGGTTTATACAGCATAGTTTACATCTGTCTTACTGTGACGCCCTGCTATGCACTCCTTAGGCTATGTAACGGTACTGTCACCTTAAATCTAACCTCTTTTTGTTTTTTGTTATCGCAGCCATAACCCATAACCCCTAACAGCTCCTATTCCATTTCCACCTGCCAGAGAGTTCTGCCCTTGCTGGCATACCATCATGGTGTAGGCTTATGTAGCCCAGTGGTTTTCAAAGCGTGGTCCAGGGCCCACTGGTGATACGTGAAAGACCTCAAGTAGTTCACACAGGGATTTCTAAATATTAGTCAGCGTTTCCAAGACTAAGGCTGGAGGCCTGGAGGTTTACCTAACCAACATTCATGGCCTGCCTAGTACTACTCAGCCCTCCCTGACCCCTCCGCAAGGGACTCACTAATTCGACACACTTTCGGTACTTACCGCTCATGTCATACGACCCTAACCCTAACCCTAACCATAACCTTAACCCTAAACCTAACCCTAACCCTAACCCTAACCTTAACCCTAACCCTAACCTTAACCCTAAACCTAACCCTAACCTTAAATCGCTTGTTTGAAATGTTTGATTACCATGTGAAGTACAGAGAGGGCGTCAAACTAGTGGGTCCCCCCTCCGCAAGGAGGACACATTCCCCACCATCACACTATCAGCATCACCGTCACTGCCAGCCCTGCCGTTGCCTAACGGTAGGGCACTCGTCCGCCATTTGAGCGAGGTCGGGTCCTTCACCGGACCTTCCCTGTCTCTCTCGCCCCACTCGCTTCCTGTCAACATCTTCACTATACTATCATCAATAAAACCAACAATATATCTAAAAAATAATAATAATAAAAAAACTGTGACTGCCTTCTCCACCTTCCCCGATTCATAGCGCGTTGGTCTGAGCGGTTGCATTGTCCATTTACACTGCCACCACTACCCTATAAGCAGCACGTTCAGCACCATCACAGCCGCCACTGCCTCCTCTCTTCTCCTCCTCAATCCTCCACAGGTTTTCAGCACGGTAAGAATACCAGTTCCATTTCCCTCCATTTCAACACCACCACAGGTTCAACACAGCAAGGCCCCTCAAGCAACATCATGGGCTGACTAGCTGACACCCCATCCCCCCTTTCAGCATATTCACCACCCCACACACATACACACACAAATGTCACCGGCTCTTCAGCCCCCTACCCGGCCCTCCACAGGTTTACAGCACAGTGGACTGACCGGTGGACAGCTCCTACCCCTCCCCACACCCACTACCATGCGCTCCACCACCAACACAACTGTCACTGCCTCTTCGGCACCCCCCCCCCCCCCCCGGCCCTAACATTTACAGCAAAATAGCCTTAGTGGTTGCATACCCCCCAACCACCATGCTTATCAACACCAGGCTCATCACAACCACCACCATCGCCTCTTCAGCCCTCCCTTCCCCTAAAGTTTACAGCAAAGTAGCCTTGGTTGCATACCCCCTGCCACCACCACCACCACCACCACCACGCTCCGTGGTTGCATACCCCCCCCCCCCCCCCCCACCCCCACACGCCGCTCTTCACCACCACCACCAACCCCAGCACCGCTGCTGCTGCCCTGAATACCACTCTGCTTAAATCACCCTCTTGCTCTTGCTCTTGCTCTCGCCTCCGTGACCTGCTTTTACCCAGCCCGGCCTCCCAACTGCCATAATCCACAACGCACACGCACACGCACACAGCTGCAGAGCCAAAATAGACCGCCGGCCTCCCCCCTCACACACTCTCACACCTCTACAGCCCCCCCCCCCCCAACACCCCCGCCCCCTTCTGGGTCAGACAGACACCCCTGCCTCCTGTGAGTCTTTACTCAGCACCTTTGCTGAGTCATTATGCTGCCAAAAGCTGGAACCAACTTCCTGTCCTGAGAACTATTACTGACCCAACAGCTTCATTTTCATCTGCCTTTGGTGATAGTTATTTACTATATATAACACAATACAATACAATACAATACAATACAATGTGTTTTTCTTCTCTATTCTTTTTGTATTTCCTTACTCAGCACCTCTGCTGAGTCATTATGTTGCCAAATGCTGTAACCAACTTCCTACCCAAATCAGAACTGCCCCAAACAGTATCATGTTTCAATATAAAAAAGGAACACTTTTATTCTCCTCTGTCATTGGTGATACTTATTTAGCTAGTTATTTACTATCTATAATACAATACAATACAATATTTTGTAATTCTCTTTCTCTTTCTTTACTCTCTAGCACATTGAATAACAGTTATGTATGATACTGTGCTATATAAATAATACTGATTGATTGATTGATTGATTGATTGATTGATTGATTGATTGATTGATTGATTGATTGATTGATTGATTGATTGATTGATTGATTGATTGATTGATTGATTGATTGATTGATTGATTGATTGATATGGTGACCCTGGAGGAAGAGGACACTGAAGTAGAGGTTGCTGAACGAGACAAGGAGGGGTACAGAGGAGTGGAGTGTGTGTGTGTGTGTGTGTGTGTGTGTGTGTGTGTGTGTGTGTGTACATGAGAGAGAGAGAGAGAGAGAGAGAGAGAGAGAGAGAGAGAGAGAGAGAGAGAGAGAGAGAGAGAGAGAGAGAGAGAGAGAGAGAGAGAGAGAGAGCGTGTTAGCGTGTCCGCGCACGCGCGTGTGTGTGGGTGTGCCTGCGTGCCTGTGTGTGCCCGCGTGCCTGTGTGTGTGTGTGCATGCATGTGTGTGCGTGCATGCCAGTCATGTAACAGCATGGCAGCAGACTGTGTCCCTATGGCAGTAGAGGAAAGGTAGACAGGCCTGGCATCCGATACATCCATCAGCATTCAAGTTAATTACGTAAACAGCAACTTCAAAAGGTTACCCAGGGCCAAGTCGCACAAGTCATCTACTGCAGAGAGCCCTAACTGATATGAAGGTAGTCTAGTTTCTGTAAGCTAGCTGCAGTGCTGTCTGCACTGAAAGAATCATAGCTAATTGTGTTGGACAGCTAATACATTTTTGACCAAAATGAGTAATTACGATGATTATGACCTCCTTCTGTTAGCCCATTACTCAAAATGCGTGGACAGTTCTGTGCAGGGGAAAACGATTCATTCTAATCAGTCATGCCCAATCACGCCGCTTCGTAATGGTGCGTCTGATACCTCACACGAGGCAACTTGCTCATGCTGATGGCTACGGAGAAAAAAAAGCTTACGAAAACAAGTTCACTGACGACGGGAATCATTGTATGAAAACACTGGCATCTCTTGCACAGAGAGCACCTCAATTGCCCAAAAATTAAAGATGACACATCTATCAGAAGATGCTTCGTTCCAACAATCAGGGCTGGATTAAGATAGTTTAAGGCCCCTAGGCTACAGTTTGCTGTGAGGCCCCCTACAGAACGCAAATATTGTGATAAATTTACATAGACAGTGGGAATTAACAATAATATCTCTACCAACTGCACTCAACATGATTGATTAATTTTTCAATATTGCAATTTGTCACAATTCTGTATTTTTTTCCTGTTTGGCCAATCAGGGCCCAGGACCAGGGGTAGGTGGGGGCCCCTAGGCTGAAGCCATATCTAGCCTGTGGGGGCCCCCTGGTAGGTGGGGGGCCCTAGGCTGCAGCCATATCTAGCCTGTTGGGGCCCCCTGGCAGGTGGGGGCCCCTAGGCTGCAGCCATATCTAGCCTGTGCCTTAATCCGGTCCTGCCAATAATTATATATGTTTTAATTGTCTTAGAGGCACTTGAGTATCAGAAGCTTCAACACACCAGTCTGTCTGGCTATTGCATATTTTTTGCTGAATATGAATCGCTGAAAGGGCAGACAGGAGGGTAAAACAAACACACGATTTCGATTTGAGACCTGTCTGGTGTTGAAAAGCCCTGGCAACGCAGTAAACACGCGTCTAATCGAGTGAGTGTTGTGCAGGAGAAGAATAACAAAGTGTGCAGGATAAAAATGCTTTCATTAGGGCAGCACTTGACTTGCAGTCTACTGTGTGACAGCTGTGATTATAACTCCACTTCACTCAGAGATTAACCAGTTATCATTTTCTACCCTCGATACTGTGTACACACACACACACACACACACACACACACACACACACACACACACACACACACACACACACACACACACACACACACACACACACACACACACACACACACACACACACACACACCACATACTCACTCCACACACACACACACACACACACCACACACACACACCACATACTCACTGTATTGTAGACAGTACATCAATGAACACAAAACGAATGAATGAATGAATACATTTAGGAAACGAATGAATGAATGAATGAATGAATGAAGCTGTTATGTAAACAACATCACGGAATAGATGCGAGACTGGAAAATGATGGTGTATTGAGATCTTGGAATAAGATATAAGTCTGGAAAACAGTGTTGGTGAGGAAGCATCCAATCACCACTGAGTGAGATGAGGGAGCATCCAATCAGCAGTGAGTGGGATGAGGGAGCATCCAATCACCAGTGAGTGTGGGAGATGAGGGGGCATACCGTTCACCAGTGTTTGGTCTCCAGGTGAATGGTATGCTTTTAGATGGTCCACAACAACAGACCCGTCCAGATAATCATCATTTAAGCTTTTCTTGAAGTTTAGAGTGATGTGAATCAGCATGTCACTCTTGGTTACATCACAGAGATAACACAACACCATAATATACAACAAGGTCCCATATCATACTTGCTCATCAGACCTTGGGCAAGTCTCTTTTTCCATAGAATGGGTGTCTCAGTGGAAAACAATGGAAAACATGATGCAAGAGGGATGACACATACCTTGAGAAGATGTTGGTTTATCCATTTTGTGAATGTCTTTTTCTGTACTCGATCTCTTTCATCTGAAAAACAAGAAAATAAGCAAGTTTAAACACATGTGTTTCAAACGACAAGCTAAGGGCAAAGAGCTAGCCTACTGCAGACAGTAGGTGGATTTCATGTAAGGAGTTCTGCAAACTGTTTTACGGATGAAGAATTAGGACCACTGGAATATTTCTTCTATGCCTGTTGTGTTTTACACATTTTGGACACCAGATGGAAATTAGCCTTTGTGCTACGTATAATCTGGCACATTTACATATATGTTTGTATGTATATGCTCATTAATGTGCAATGCCATGAAAAATAAAAGTAAAGTTAAGCAAAGTATAAACTCAAAGAGGCTTACTGACAGCTTCCACTTCAGTTTGCTTTGTCCACATGTGTATTTTGACTTGTACAGAACAGAAGGGATGGGATATGATATTTTTAGCGACTTTATTTGAAAAGGACAGAGCATAGCTTCCATTACTCAGAGCTTCTCCCAGCGTGCTGGGCTGACCACAGTATTTTTTGTTTAGCAGTAGTCATGGCAACAGGCTCAGCCAGGCCATTCAGGCCAATTCCCAAGGATATTACAAGGACGTGAAAAATAACTGTCAAAAGCAGACAGACACGTGCTTGAGAGGCTTACTGACTGAGGGGGGAAATGGATTGGATCGCTTGCGTTTTCATACAGAATAAACACACACACATTTAAACGTAACTTATCAGCATCAAAATCAGTTTGAAACACACCAGATAAAACACACGTAGTAGGACCTCGGGTTACGATTGTTTTTGCTTACATGTGCTAATTTTAGAAAGTATATTTTGCAAAGCTCAGTCAGCGAACTGTTCAATGAATTGCAAACATGCCCATTTTTTTTGCGTCACTCTGGACTTTGGTACCACAAATACACAGTGAAACCCCTCTTCTAACACTTAAAGCACAATCCGCTTTGCTCACAGCAGAGCAGATCTGTTGCAACGTGGTGGCAAATGGGTTGGGGAAACTAAACTGGGAACCCAGCTGGTGCTGTGCAACTTCCAAAACATAGAAGAAGGGGAAAGAAGCCAAAAATGCCAAATCAGCTGTTGGCAAATGGAGAAGGAGAGAGAAGAGAGAAGAGAGGAGAGAAGGTGAAGAGGTGAGGAGGCCTACTGGTCCAACACACTGGTACTGTAATGGTTCTGTGAAACATTCGAAACATGGAGGTGGGAAAAAGTCCAAAAAAGCCAAACAGCAGCTCTTGGCCAGTAGAAAACAGAGAGACGAGAGAAGAGAGAAGAGAGAAGAGAGAAGAGAGAAGACAAGGAGAAGGCGAGGAGATCCTCTGGTCCAAAATGGTGACAAAAAATGTTTGTTACACTGTTACTCGTACTGGTAGTGTACTATAATACACTGGCTCTGTAAAACTTCCAAAAGGTAGAAGGGAGAGGAGGGGGGAAATGACAAGGCAGCTCTTGGAAAATGGAGAATAGCATATTAGAGAGAAGGAGCAAGGAACAAGGAGAAGCAGAGGAGACTCTACTGACCCATGCAGCACATCAGTGACACCAGGTGAGCACTGCGCTCACTGCCACTCCTCAGCTGCAGCAGCATCATCGTAGCATCCAAGAGACGGACTGACCCACGTGGAGGAGAGGAGGAGAGGAGCGGTGTGGAGAGGAGGAGTGGAACAGAGAGGAGGAGGAGAGCCGAATACAAACACACACACACGTGCGCAGCACCGAGAATAACCTCCTATGTAGACGCCACGTCGCAGATAACTACTGTGTGTACTGTAAGCTCCTGTAGTCCAAAAAACACTGAGGGAGAGAATTTTTTGCGGTACTACATCTCTGTCTCTCTCTCTCTCTCTCTCTCTCTCACTTTCTCTCTCAGTCACTCTCCTCCTCCTCCTCCTCCTTCTTCTTACTTCTTCTCCCACACTTCGTATTTTCCGGTACTTTCTCCCTCTATGCCACTTTCTCTTTTTCCTCGTGTGTTTCTCTCCCCTATGCCACTTTCTCTTTTTCCTCGTGTGTGTGTGTCTCACTTCCGAGCACACTGTGTCAGCCAGCCCGTGCTTGTTGCCTAAAAGGGCAAGACACCTACTTATTGGTGGAGTGGAGCGAGCTTTCAGAACGAGTTCAGTCAGGTTTTCCAAAGACGCATGCGGACTACAAAGCTCCCCTCTCATGCTCATTTTTTTGTTTTGCTGTGTGAGTGAGTGAGTGGCAACCAGTGCGGTGTGTGTGTGTGTGTGTGTGTGTGTGTGTGTGTGTGTGTGTGTGTGTGTGTGTGTGTGTGTGTGTGTGTGTGTGTGTGTGTGTGTGTGTGTCGCTGGAACTGAAGCTGCACTGGTGTGTGCGTGTGTGAGTGGCAACCATTGCTGTGGTGATGCCAGTGGGAGTTGCAGAAACTAGTACTGGTGCTGCACTGCTGTGTGTGTGTGTGTGTGTGTGTGTGTGTGTGTGTGTGTGTGTGTGTGTGTGTGTGTGTGTGTGTGTGTGTGTGTGTGTGTGTGTGTGTGTGTGTGTGTGTGTGTGTGTGTGTGTGTGTGCGCGCGCGCGCGCGTGCGTGCGTGTGTGTGAGTGTGTGTGAGTGAGTGAGTGAGTGAGTGAGTGAGTGAGTGAGTGAGTGTGTGTGCGTGTGTATGCGTGTGCGCGTGCGTGCAAGCGAGCGAGCGCGTGTGCGTGCCTGCGTGTGTGTGGGAGGCTCCAGACTGGAGAGGTGGGCCCTTGGCAGGACACATCAGTGTGAATGGCTATGATGATGACACAGATGAAGTTCTTCCAAGCCACCATTACAGTCAGATGGTCTGCTGGCTAATCATTTAAAGGGGTGGGGGGATTGTATTGAGTCATTGTAGCTAACGTTAAGTAGCACAGGCAAATAGATTAATGAACATGCAGCATCTTGGTAATTGATCTGATCACTAACATAATAGGTCACAGATACTTTACAGATAGACTATTTCAGACAGGTGCTGCAACATCGCAAAGTACTGTGTATTTTTGATCTGCCATTGATCAGCCATTATTCTTTTTTATTTACCTTCTCACACATCAATTAAGAAATTGTTTGATGTTTAAATATTTATGCAATTCATGGAACTCCCTGCCATTAACAATGGCAGCCTAAATGTCTAAACATGCTCTTTCATGTCTGGATTAGCAAGCGATGTGACATTTACAGTGAGCGAGTGTAAACGCGTCACACACACACACCTAACTGGTTTGATCAGCCTCTGTTAAAGTTAACCTCTTTTGTTTTGTTATTTACAAAGAATTGTATTAGTCTTAAAAACAGCCATTTTGTAAACACTGGTTATGGTAATTGCATAAGAAATACTGACACTGATGTCGACTAAACCGGTCCCAGTAGTCTAAATTTAGGTCGTCTATGAAAGGCAACAACAGGAGAGGCATCCTGAGAAGGCAGGCCAGGCACTTCTAGCATTTCGGGGGCACATGCTACATGCTACACATGCTACGGTACGCCCACTAATATCGAGGTCACGCAGGCAGTATTGCATAATACCATGCATGTACAGTATGTAAGGCCTATCATTTCAGGAAGTGGAGTAGCCAGGCAGAAGCTACATGTATTATAGTGGTGTAAAAAAAAACCGGCACGACATACAATGCATCGTGATACTTATTCACAATATACTTCATTGCTTCATGACAAGGTATCGCAATAATTATTTTCACGATATACTGCATCGATTATTTAATAATAATAAAATTCTATTAGTCACTGGTTGGGTGGGATTAGAGGGTGGGGGTGCTACTCCCCAGCAGGGGTGCAATGCATTTAATTAAAAAAGAAAAACATGCAGACATAAAGCGCCATCATAGAGATGCATTAAGTGCATACTTAAAGTGTATACTTAATGTATGTAAAGTGCATACCCATTGCTGCCTCCTACCATACATACTGTACATACATAGCATCACACGGATGGTGATGGGTGCCTCATCAGAACGGGGAACACAATAATTTCTCATGGGCATTAGCATGAGCTGCCATGGCGAGGGGTGGAGGGGGGTGATACTCCCCAGCAGCGTATGAATGCTACACAGCAACTGACACATAATCTGCATTTTTACACATTTACTGTAGTAAATATCACAATGCATCGTGATAGCATCACATGGTGGCATGTGTATCGTGATGCTTATTGAATCGTGAAGCCTTTGCCAATACCCACTCCTAATGTGCTCTACCAATGAATCGTGCCTCATCAGAACGGGGAACACAAACATTATCAAGGGCATTAGCATGAGGTGGCATGGTGGGCGGTGTGTGTGTGTGTGTGTGTGTGTGTGTGTGTGTGTGTGTGTGTGTGTGTGTGTGTGTGTGTGTGTGTGTGTGTGTGTGTGTGTGTGTGTGTGTGTGTGTGTGTGTGTGTGTGGGAGGGGGGGTGTTGCTACTCCCCAGCAGGTCTGCAATGCAGTCATCTCATCTGTCTCCTTGTCACCTTGTCCCCTAAGCAGCACTGCACTCCAGAGGGTTATAACTCACTTCCTCACCGCAGTGAGAGAGAGAGAGAGACACCAACTCCAAGACCCACTAACTTCACGGTCACTGTATTGAATAACCCATGAATATCCTTTTGTGGGACAGTGGACACACACAGTCACTCAAACGGGCAACCTTGACCGGTGTTAAGAGAACTCACATGCTAATCAGTTTCAGTATTAAAGCAGAGACAATGTCATGTTCTATGCCATGTTTTTCTTTTTTTGCTGATGCATGTTTGACTGGTTGTATACATTAACAGCTCCTTTAATGGCCTGTCCAGATCTCTGACATTGAACTTAGGCTCACACACATGCACGCATACATGCACACACACACACACACACGCACACACACACACACACACACACACACACACACACGTGCGCACACGCACACACACACACTGCCCGTCTAATGGAGGACGATGAAAGCAGTAGAGTAGGGGTCAGAAGATGACCTTTTGCTCATTAGAGGTCAAGGGAGAAGGGAGGGGCAGTGCTGCTGGTACAGTCATGCAACAGCGTACACCTCACAAACACATACGGTAAGTTATAGCAGTGGTTTTCAAAGTGGGTAGCGAGGGGGTAGTAGGGAATCTGCAGCAGGCTGAGATGAAAAGTTGCAAAAACAAAATAAATAATTGAATAAATTAAATAACAAAAGTAAAGTCAAACTAAACTAAAGCCAAAAAATAAACAAAAAAATAAGCCTAACAATATTCCCATTAGTCACAGTGTCAAGTCTTCTCTTTGAAATGGCCTCATATACACACTACTCTATTGAGTTGGCATGGCCCATGTCAAGGTAGCCAGGCTGCGCCCTCTTAGTGACCCAACACCTTTGGCGGCGAACCGCGATTGCAAGTCTATGATAATCAGGCAAATGTCAAGGGGCCTGTCTTGGCTGAAATGTACTGATGCTTGGGGGGGCTTGTCACTGTAAAGTTTGGGAGTTACAGCACCTTGACCTCAAGAAGTTAAACCTGCATTTCATCTAGTCGTTCTTCTTCTGCTGTTCTGACTTTGCACACATAAGCTCATGACAGAGCTTGCAAAGCTGCTAAATATGTGGCGTCACCACCACCCCCCTAAACCTGTTTTATGTAGGTCATTAATATCTGGTTGTGTAATAGGTATACAGTGCAGTGAGACCGACGTGCCCTCTCCACGGCAAGCGCCCCAAGAGAAGAGTCTGGTGCCCTCTTGAGGAACAACCTGGTGAGGAACTTGGTTTGGTTTGCCGATTTAGTTCATGGAAACTCAGACTGACTTCATATTTCAGTCAAGTGTGTGACTAAGTTTAGTCAAGAGTGACTAAATCCCCTTGTCATCCTAGGAGACGGTAAAAACATTGATTTAAACACATGTCCAGGATTGACAGGAACACTGGCTAGGCTGACATTTTGTCTACTATACATGTACTGTGCAAATTTAAAGGCATGAACTCATGTCAAAACATGGGGATAAAAACAAAAATAAAATGAAAAGTGCCGAGCTGCTTGCACACCACACATGATATGAAACCGTCTTATCTGAACCTGGTCTAAAGGCCAACTACTTATAAACTCATTACGCCTTGTAAAAATCCAGGAGCCAACTGATCATGTGAACTATATCAACCCCTTTTCTACCTGACACAGCAGGTAGATAGAGCTTATAAAATGAAAGCAATATACTTCCAAAGGCTTGCGTGAGTAAGTTACATGTATCATCACCTTCCAATGACTTCCTGTTCTTGCTGCTGTAGTTGAAAGCAATAATAAATAGTGAGTAGTAGGCCTAGTCTATGCTCACCAACTGAATCCCAAACTGTATTAATAATTACTGTATAAACTAACATTATGGTAAACAAACACATTTATGAACCTTACTGATAGGCCTTTCTTTCCACGTGATTTACAAAAACATGGTCATGTTAATTTCAAAATCCATTTAACCTAAAAAGGATTTTGCACAAAAATGTGCATAATCTGTAATCTTCATTAATCTAGATTTTGTGTGTTTACAGAATAACAGCAAGTTGTTATGATCGATGTGTGTGATTCATAAACTGTTCTATAAATATACCTTTCGGGATTGGGCAACAGGCCAGCGTAATAGGCCTCAAAACCACAGGAAGTGGTTTTTATTGTTAAAAAGCAGAAATTGACCATGAATGAATGAATCACAACTCAACCACAGTTTCCACCGACTGGCCAATGAAAACCCCCTCGCATTAAAGTCACACCGCACCATTTCCGCAGATAGGCTCATTTTACACCTGCCCTGGCCTTCAGACACATCTTGGTCCCGTACTTCCAGCTGTTCATAGTCTGGTGATGTCACTTCGACAGAGATTCTTTAAGTATATAGAGATATGCCAATGTAATGGTTTGCTATGGGCACCGACCAGGTTCCGGTCTACCTAAATGGGCGTGTCATAATACTCCTAGCATTGAATAGAACAGTCCTTAGGTCTGCCTAGGTCAATGGGCCAATGGAACCTCTCTCTCTCTACACTCTCTGACTTCCAGGTCCGAGCTAGGCAGAGCTGGGCAGTATTTCTAAAACTAAAGCATTTTCTGACCAAGTATTTGGTATTTTGTATCAAAATACTTTATGATGTATTTGTGCCCAGCTCTGAAGCTAGGTATTGTCATTGAATCCTATGGTATCAAGCATTTCCATATATATCCTAGCTCTGGAGCAGACTTTGAGCTGCCACACTCAGACAACAGGACTCAGTACAGGATAAAGGTAAAACTCAATTATTTAGCTATTAGGGGAGGTGCAACATGAGCTTATTTGCAGATATCGCTTTCACAACTCCACATCCAACTCAACATTCACCACACACCGGAACAATGCAATAGATCCAAGTGGGCTACTTTGCTTATTTCTGCTTTAGCGGCTGGAGGTGAGTCTCTGGGCTAGCTGTGAAGAGGTCCTGTTATGTTATGTCTCGCTCTGCTCCACTCAGACAGACCAGACTGGCTAGGGGGAGATGTGGTGTGGTGTGAGGGTGCCAGCCATCAGCCCTTGACCCCTGGCTCTGCTAAGCCGCGGCCTGAAGACTCACTGACATGTCTGCTCAGCTCAACTCAGCTCCGGTCAGCTCAGCTCAGCTGTCTCGCCTATGGTTCACCAAGGGTTTTGACAAATAACTTACAACAGCAGGAAGCAGGAGCGGGAGTGTTGGTGTTCCCACAGCCCATTGGTCCCACATCCCTAAGACTTTTAACATTATCTTTTACTCTTTTTTAGCCCAATGGTCCCACAGCTTATTCACTGCTGCTCTATGTTCCCACATTTCTAAGAATTTATTCAAAAGTAGGCCCTATAGGCCTATGAACCATGTCAGGGAGAGAAAGGCACATTCTCTTAGTTTACTCTGAAATTTGTATTATTCATATAATCTTAATAAGGACCTAACAGGCCCTTATTAATACATGTCTTGTGACTAAGTCACTTATAAAGACAGTAATTAGCCATGTGTATAGTGCCTAAAATTTAAACCCTATTTGAAAGTGTTACCGAAACATAGTATCTTGTTGCGCAAGCAGAGCGAAGAAAATTTCACTGCATGTCATTACTTTCACAGCAGTCGTATCCTTTCATGACCGCAATTTTAATTTTAATTTTAAATAGCCACTGCCTGAGGAGGCACTGGCATGTCTTGCCTGGTCAGCCTTGCTCCAGTCAGCTGTCTTGCCTTTGCCAAGAGCTGCAACGAAAAACCCTGCTGCCACAACATGCAGCTGTCTGGCAGTTGCATATTCACCACTTTGCATATTCAACACCAGAAATAGCCACACTGGGCCTGCCGTGGCTAACCGGTAGGGCACTAGTCTACGATGCGGCTGACCAGGGTTCGATTCCCGGCCCGGGTCCTTTGCCGGCCCTTCTCCATCTCTCTCTCCCCACTCGCTTCCTGTCACCACCTTCACTGTCCTATCATGAATAAAGTCAAAAAGACCCAAAAAATATCTTTAAAGAAATAACCACACTAACTCAAGCTAATGCTAGCTTTAGCGAGACATGTGGTGTATGTTTACTTTTCAAAACGTGAATACTTGTGTGTGTGACCATGTGGTAACGTGTGGAGTATGTTTACTTTTCAAAACATTGACACTTGTGCGTGTGTGTGTAACCAACCATGTGGTAACATATGGTGTATGTTTACTTTTCAAAACATTAATACCAGCACTTGTGTGTGTGTAACCATGTGGTGGTATTAGCCTACACAGGCTTACTATGTGGAGGGCTAAGGAACAACATCAAAGGCACTAAGAGTAAACAGCTCCGTCATCAGTATTTGCTTGACCATTAGGCCAGCTCGCCATGCGTAGGTGCGGTACATTCAAAGGCAGTTCCCTTCCCTATGAGCTGTATATTTACAGTATTTGGGGGAAAGCACGAGTTCAGCACCATGCTCGACAACAACAAGGCTTACCCTCTTAGTACCCTAATAATATAAAAACACCACTTTCAGCTATGCTAATTCCCAATGGAGATTATTACTGTAAGGCTGGTGCTAGACGTCTGAATCTGCAACTTGTGTTTGTGATTGAGTGTGTGTGACGTGTGTGTTTTCTTTTCTTTTTTCTTGTGTGTGTGTGTGTGTGCATGTGCGTGTGTGTGTGTGTGTGTGTGTTTGTGTGTGCATACGTGTTTGTGTGTGTGTCCTTAATCTGTAATTTAAAGAGGAAAGACGGCAGCCTTTATGACTACGGCCCGGCCTCCAACTCTCCCCGTGAATTTGAGGTATGTGACAGCCGTCTGTGCCTGAGCAGACACACTGTTGCGTCACAGTCATCAGATGGCGAGTAATCTGCCGGTTGCTTCGGCGTGAACGTGAGAAAATGTGCTCATGGAGCAATTTCAGTATCAGTGATGTCGATAGATGACGCTGTGTCTCAAAGCAGGATGGCAGGCCAATCCCTTTTTCATTTCTTTTTTTTTTGGATGAAGTGGATGCTGACTCACTGTGTAAATTTGCAGGATATGAATCAATTAACCAAATGAACAGCACGCCAGATAAAGCGGCTCAGTTTACTTAACACTGAAGTAGATGAACAAGTCGAATGAATGAAGTAAGCCTATACAAAAAAGATTTACACAAGAATGTGAAATGGTCCATATATATACTGAATGATACTGTGGCACAAACATTCCATATACACCTATACTATAATGCTTATATTGAAAATTGTAGCTTGAATATGTATACGTGCTGCTTACTCATATGGCGCATATTATGAAAGTGGTATTTCATATTTTTTCCTCACATTAGGCCTACTGTAACTTGTATATCCATTGAATCGCTATGTAAGGTTTATATGTTTATTTTTCATAAAGGACTGGCTCCTATAAGGATGTGAGGTAGTTAAACAATGCCTACCTGAGAAAATATTTCTGGACTTTGCTTTAGCCTCGGGCCTCTGAACTTAATAGGTAACCCTAGTGTGGGAAGCGAATGTTCCTCAAGTATTACACATTTACATCGTTCTGGGAAAATGCCATTCGGCAGTCAGCTAAAGGCAACTGAGGACAAGCAAGGCGCCTGATGAAATGCCTGCCAGAAAGTCTACACTCGAGGAGGGAAACCAAATGCACATCAGGGAAATCTTTCATAGCACACGTACTGGGGTGCATACATGTTCAGATATTTTTGTCCTACACTGTCACATTTTGAATAATTTTTTTTCCTCCATCATCATATTTTGAATGCTTTTCATCCCAGAGTGCCAGGACAATGAACAATAGACGCGGTTGGGAGAAGTGGTTGGGTCGAATCATTGTTCGGGCATCAGCTGACTCATGAAGTTTGTACTTGAAAACGTTGCCTAGTTTCCCTCTAAATACTGGGGAAAGTATGACGTCTGATCAACAGACAGATAGAAGACAGACAACAATCAAAGGTACCACCCTCCGCTCAACATTGGGGAGGTCGATATTGTAGAATCTTGTAATGGCTTAAGTGTGAGCACAGGCGGATAGAAGACAACAATGAACGTTTTCATGATTACAGGGGTGCTTTCACTCCTCCAACTTAATCTTTGGGGGGTCAAAAAGCCCCCCCCCCAATTTGGCGCCTATACCGCTGATCACCATATGACTTTTCCAAACGACACGGTCATAGTCACAGTCACACAGTCCACGGGCTGGTGGGAAGTTGGTGGGCTCAAGGCCAGAGCGTCAATGTGCTATACATGACGGTGTAAAAATAGCCGACACAGTAAAACTGGCACCTGTGCTTCACCACAGCCAGCTGCCCGGTACAAAGACATTTGGGCTTAACTGATTATCGCTCTGCTGTAGGCCTAAAAAAGGAGAAAAAAACGGGGCCATGGTATTCAGCCTAATCTAGTCATTCAGCACGACACTAGGCATGCATGATGCAGCTTTGAATTTTGAGCTTTATTTTTCCTGCTTCAACAGTTTAAATAAGTCCAAATGTATTCATGACGCAGCTATTCTTTCACGAGTATGTCCTTGACTGCTTGGTGTATAGTATGCATGTTTGGCATGTTAGTTGGCCTCGGTCCTGGGATGCTTTGAACGGAGCTCATGCGGGATGAGTATAGAGGAAGTGTAGCTGTGTGTTCAAGTGAAATGGAGGAGTATGGGGAGATAGTGGGACAATTAGGGAAACCTTCGCACATGACAGGTGAAAGGAGGGATTTAAATATGCGCGAAGGCGGTAGCAAGTAATGACGGCTGTCAATTACTCGCGGACTTCCTCCAGAACTATGTTTATATTACATTACATTACATTGCATTTGGCAGACGCTTTATAACCAAAGCGACTTTCAGAAGAGGACATAATCAAGCCAACATCACAAGCAAATACAAAGTGCACAGGAGATATACAGAACAACAAGTGCAATTACAAAGAGGGGTTATTTTTTTATTTTTTTTATTTTTTTATAAAGAGGAAGTAATGAGAACACACACACACAAACACACACTCACAAACTAAACTAAACTAAACATAATGTCAGGATTCTGCCCTGGGGCAAGGCCAGTTCAATCATTAGTCTAGTAGATTCTCTCGAAAGAGGAATGTCTTTAGTTGTTTCTTGAAGGCTGCAAGAGAGGTGCTTAGTCTTGCTGCCTCTGGGAGACTGTTCCACCACTTGGGAACCACCACGGAGAACAATCTTGACTGGGAGTACCTAGAGCGACTGGATGGCAGAGCCAGACGGCTTGTGCTGGATGAGCGCAGATCTCTTCCAGTAACATAAGGCGTTAGTAGGTCCTTCAGATAAGCTGGGGCCGTTCCTGTGATGGTTTTGTAGGCATATACAGTATATTATATTATATTATATTATATACAGTATAAACAACATTAAACACTAACGACAATGATGTTACGTCAAAATACATCTATTACCATGGAGTGGGGAGAGATAAGAAGACCTACATCTACGTATAGTTTGAAAACACGAATGAAACATCAATAAAGTAATATTAAGTTCAACTTCATTGTAAGGAGAAGGCAATGATGAAGTAACTAAAAGACATCATCATAGGCAATAGGATCTGTTAGCATACATTGGGGAAAGTAAAGCCTAGTTTATTTATAGTTTGAAAATACTGTGATAAATAGAGTCGTAATTTACGTACTAGGGGGTCTACAGTACAGTAGCTACTAACTGTATCCTTTAAAACAGGCAATGACTAAGCACCTGGCATCCAGTACAGTAAGCAACGCACAGTAGGCAACACTATCTGTTAGCACAGAGTGGGAAAAGCAAGCAGAGTCTGGATTACGTCTCAGCCCCCAGCAGGCCCGCAGACAGGGAGGGACAAACAGGTATGTTGTCCCGGGCCCAGGGAGACAGGGGGCCCAGAAGTGGGTCCCCATTACATTGTATGTATTGGGTGGGGGGAGGGGGGGGCTTTCAGATGACTTTGTCCCGGGCCCAGCGAAAGCTATCAGTGGCCCCAGCCCCAAGCCCCCAACCCGAACTACTCCTGCTCTACTTTTTGACCTTTATATCAGACCAGACGCTGCCGGGACGTTGGGACGTTGGGAGGTGAGGTGGGTAAATGCCAGTCGAGTGTTTCCTATGCCACTTGGCTTGGCACATGATCAAGTACCTTTCAGCTTACACTAACTCTCATT
>NC_085880.1:42211884-42214384 GCF_034702125.1 Engraulis encrasicolus | reverse complement strand
GGGGCCCACCCGGGGGCGGCACCCATCAGGAAATGCCCGCTATGCAAGATGGCCAGTCCTCCTGGCACAAGGCGTCGGTTTTGGGTAATGGAGTTCGAGAGGCGTCAGATAGACTGCTGTCTTGCCATAAATCCGCTGTTGGCCTGTGGCACCAGAGGACTCTGATCGGTTCATTATGCCCTAAAATGAGGAATGTGCCCTTTAAATTAGTGCTGTTAACTAGCTTAGGCTTCTTTTTTCTAACTCTATTGATTTGATTGGGCCACATAGGCTGATGAACTGCACAGATTATATGGCAGGTTACTGATAACCATCACTGACAAAACAAGAGGGAACGTGCGTTATCTTCTAACTATGCCAGCGTTATCTTATCTTGCTCGAAAAGGAAAATACAGGCCCTCAGGAGGTGACAACATCCTTGGTCTAACCCTAACCCACTAACAGAAAAAAAACTACAGTTCAATTTCTATTACAGTAAGAGGTGTACAGTTTTACACAACCACAATAAAGATATGTTTTTTTATCCATGACAAATACACTAGATAGGCATAGGCATATGTATGTCACTCTGTGTGTGGCTATCTTATCGGAGTGACTGCTTTGGCTGACAAGAGGGCTTGTGAGGCAGGAGATATGCAATGCTATGTTATGCTACTGAGGCTGCCAGGCGCTCCCGGCCTGCACTGACTTTCAGTCCAGGGAGGGAGGACAACAGAACACTGATGATGACAGCAGCTCCAGGCTTCCATTTCAGTTGGCTAGTAAGCTAGCTTAGCTAGCCTGCTGACAACGTCACTCTCAACTCACTCTTCATCAGACCCGCCGTTACTACATGTGCAGTGCTGTTGGTTTTTCTCTAGTCATCACAACGATTACAACAATGTAGCATTGATATAAGTACTTACAACATATGCCCACAGCTGCTATACAACTACAAATACTATACTAATACTACTATACTCAGGGTGCGATTTGTCAGAAAACCAGAAGGGGGAATATGTTTCAGATTTTAAGCAATATCAATGGAATAACATTAAACTGTGATTAAAATGATGTGTAAAAAAGGGCGATATCAAAACCAGAAGGGGGGACAATCCCCCAATCCCCCCCTACAAATCGCACCCTGAAATATAAACTATTAATATTGTTTAAAAAAAAGACACAGCCCTTGTTATAAATCAGCTAGTCATAATGTATTACCACAGGCCCTGTGTACTATCATAGTGGTGCCTACTGTGATAGTGAAGGTTTTTCAGTGACTACTGTATCTACAGCGTTCGACTGGAGGAACAGCGTGCATTAAGGGGCTATGGTATACACTGTATTATCTGCATGACTGGAGGCTAGGTACAGTAAATGCACTGATGGACTATAAAGTCAAGATGGGTAGGCCTATACTCCATGAAACAAAAAGACAAGGTCAGCTGACCCAGCATTGTATGACAGAGGGGCCGCAGGCCGGCCGGGCCAACACTGCAGGCATGTCAGTATCCATCAGCATCTGCATCTGGCTGGAGAGGCTTTTTGGCTAATTCAATGCGCTGAATCTCTGCTGCCCGGAACAACTGAGTAAGAGTGAGTGCACTGCACTCAATTCGCTTTTCAGTTGAACGCTAAGATAAGCTCACTCACGATGACTACCCTTTCTTAGCAGTGATTGCACACTGGAATAGGTATGCTAACTGTGTGTTGATGACTATCGTTTGTTAGCAGTGAGGGCACACTGGAATAGGTAGCTGTGTAGGAGCACCATTTTGTTTATTATCTGCAAGACTGTTGATACGTTTGTCAGATATCGTTCACATAGCCTGCAAGGTAATTATTATCAGAATGCAAGAGAGAAGAAAGAAAGAGAGGAAAGTATGTTGCAATGAATTATTTAGGATGACACCATGACAAAAGACTGCAATGGGACGTCATTGCGATGACCCAATATCATGCAATATCCATCACTGCCCTAGTGTAACCACTGTTTTCGGGATGTTTTGTAAAGATGGATTTAAGATTTGAGCTAGCGTCTAGCTATACAGACAGACTGAACTGAAATTTGACTGCATGTCACACTGTCACAGTGGGACTATTTCTATCATGTGACAAATAAGTTATAACCAGCCTTGTACCCTTGTATGTCCTACAGTTTAATTTAAAATAGCTTGCTGCCTGACTGCTACATAATTTGTCGCCTGCCCACCCATTTTAATAGCCTTAAAGAGCATATCGCACAATAATAAACAGAGCCTTGATTGTCAACTGTGAAGTCACATGGTATCATTTGCCTGGCTAGAACCCCTCGACCTCACTTCTCCTCATCTCCTCTCCCCATCTCCTCATCTCCTCTCTCCTCCCCATCTCCACTCTCCTTCTCCTCATCTCCCTGGAGGAAAGCAAGAAATGAGATCAATACAGCACAGCTGAACACAGGGCGTGTTTCCCAGAATCCCTAGCATCTATGGTGGTGGTGGTGGTGGTCATGGTGGTGGTAGTGGTGGTCATGGTGGTG
>NC_085880.1:42159384-42201884 GCF_034702125.1 Engraulis encrasicolus | reverse complement strand
CAGCCTTAACAGATATACATAGTACATCAACTGGACTGGGTAGATGTTTCTCAGTAAGATGCATAAAATATATTATATTATGTCATAACGTGTATGGGGATTAACACATGCATGATGTTCATCTGCTGCTGAAGAACATAATTTCATTCACTTCCTGCCATAATGTCCCTACATATTCGCAATTTTATTAGCACAATATCAATAAATGGAACAAGCGATAAGAACAGCGCATTAAAAACAGCTTTGTTGGTAATCAACCAAGAGTACACTTGTGCTGCTCCTAACGTAACTTAGCAACTCCTAAACAAGAACAACTACTAGACTTTGACTCATAACTACAAAAGGGACTGTCCCCCCATCTCTGGAAAACAAGTCAGTAAAAGATGACATGGGCCAGAGGGCAGCAGGGGTCATGTGAATAATCAGCTACCGTCCAGACTGCAGCTCTTCTTGTGTCAGGACCAATATGCGACCTTGCTTCCTCCACTTGTGCTTGTGGCCTCGCCCCGCCTCCAGGCCCCTTCTCCGTGGAGAAAACAAATAAGTTTCCCCGCTGTCAGCCTAGCAAAAACTAATTTTGGGGGACTATTCTTCATTCACCATCCAGTTTGCAAATGAGAAAATGACTTTACAATTGAGCTTCTGCAAGCTATTGAAATACAATGCTGTTGTCAGTGATGTCATCATGACATATTACTTGCTGGTATGAGGCCACAAGCACAAGTGGAGGACACAAGGTCGCATATTGGAACACACCCCTTGTGTCAGGACCTTGGCTTCATTGAGAGCGGCCTGCTAGACTGGTGACCTGTGGTCCATGCCTGCAGCGGTTTGCAGTTACAGCTTCTATTTGTGGGATATTACGGCAGCTTTCAAGCACACTTGAAAAACAGTAGCTACCCAACAAAAATAACCAAAAAAAGATCATGTTATAATATAATGATAGTGAACTTGCCTCAGCAGCATATCAACCCTTTTAAACATGGAAGCCTAAAATTTAACCATGAAAATGTAAAAACATTTTCATGAACTCAAGCCACCTAGACTGCATGTCTGGTCTCTCCAGTCCACTTTCCACAACACCATCCATGTCAATACCATCCCTGTAAAACTAGAGAGTGAAGCTGGCTTCAATTTTTATTGACAACAGGGTCGTAAATCTACAATGAACTAATCAACTCTATGATTGTGAAATCACTGATGTTGCTGACATGCATTCCAAGCTGAGGCAGGCTTCCATGAGTCAGACAAATTCTCGAAATGGCAACGTTGTGAGATTTTACCTAATCTTTTCCCAGGAAAATAAACAATAAACAATGTTCCTTTTTGTAAAACACTAACACCTGACTAGACAATGTGCCTGCTAACAGCACTGAGATAACTCAGCTGAAATGTCCCATGGTGTTACACTAAGGTGAGACCCTCGCACTCCAAATAGCATCCCGAAACCTGAGCAGGGCAAATTGTAGTTCTTCTGTCTGCCTTTGTCAGGCTCAAGGTCCCCAAATTAGTAGCCTAGCCAGACCCTCGGTGCACTTGATGCTTTCTGACAATAGGTGAAATTCCTTCCAAAAAAAAAGCCCCTCTTGACATAACAGAAAGAAAGGACATCCAATCAATCCCCTGAGAAAAAACTGAGACACACCCCCACTGCTAATAAATCTTCTGTTTTTTTTTTCTTCTTTAGCAATGGTAGAGGACCTGCTATTTGGAAAGCCACAAAGCCTTACATAATTTATCCCCTTTGCCTGTCAAGGAGCTTTTCTCGAGCACCGTGCTGCCCTATACGTACATCCCAGCGTCCTTTGCAGTGGCGGCGGCGGCCATTGTGCGCGTGGTTTAAGAAGCAGGGACACAGCCCCCGGCCCCCGAGGATCAAATTTACTGGGTAATTTTGCAGGGTATCAGTCCAGTTCAAAGCCAAAAAAGATTAAGGAGGCTTTATTTATTTTCTTGAAAGAAACTGGTTTAGGTCTTAGAAATGCACTTGGAGTATCTGAGAGGTGCTTGAATGTGGCCCTGAAGACAACCTTATTGGCTAGCCTGTAATTAGTGTTTAATGCCTAATTAGCCGTTCTATTGTTCACATTCTTACTACCCTGAAAGGACTGGAAATGTGAGTGGAGTGGGGAAGAAGGAGAAAAAACATTGTTTTGTTTTTTTTGCCTTTTCGTGCGTTTTTGTTGTTGTTGTGCACCCAACTGTTCAATTATTTCTGTGTGCTTGAAAATTTGGAGGTGCTTGAAATTTCAAAGTCATTACGAAGCGTTAGCCAGTCTTTCACTCTTTAACATCCTACTGTGGTCAGATGTAGCATTTTGCACTCACCTTTCATCTTTAAGACTTATATTAGAGACAGGCCTATATCACATTTTATTATTACACATTGTAAGAATAGATTGGTTTTAGTGCATCAAGCTACTCTGTTGGAGCCTCTTTTTCAGTACAGTAAGGTCATAGTCAGTGGTCATTCCTATCATCAACGATAAAGACACCAGACATGGAGGATTATGGGGAACAGCCCTTTAGTAATTTGTCAGGGAAAGCAATTGAAAATACTTTTGCAGTGTCCCATGAAAATGGAAAGCCAACACAACATATAAACCTATGAAATAAACATACTGAAAAGGCTTTTGAATGGCCAGTGGCAATGACACCGGTGCATCCATGATTTGTGATGTCCTATGCCCAAGCTGAAAACTGCTCTGAACAGAACAACGCATAGTGTACACCCTGCTGTGGCTCAACTGGTAGGGCAGTGCACTGCTACACCGGCAACCCAGGTTCGATTTTGGCCCGGGTCCTTTGTCGGTCCTTCCCCGTCTCCCACTCCCCACTTGCTTCCTGTCTCTTTCACTGTCCTATCATTAAAAAAACATGCAAAAAAGCCCAAAAATATCTTTAGAATAACAACACACCGTGTGGAAGTGAGTCAACCCTTCTCAGCTTCACAGTGACAGCGGTGTGACTGTCAGCCATCTACGGATCTATCAGTAACAGATTGACCTGAGCTTTGTGCAGAACAAGACTATCAGGATCAGGAAATCCTTCTCTGTTTGCTTTAACTCGTGTGTGTTTTTCTCTAGATTACATAGGGCAGGTCTGAGGATGGATCCTTACATCTGGCTCTTTGTCCAAAGTGTTGTAGCAGCTGATAGCCACTCCCAACTCAGCCGTTTATGAAGGTGCCTTAGGCTAAAAATGGGTTAACTCGAGTGTCTTTTTCTCTAGGTTTACATAAGGCAGGTCTGAGGATGGTTCGTTCCTTGTATATGGATTGTTGTCCCCAGCAAGCACGCACACACACACACAGAACTTCCAAAGTTTTCCCCATTGGCTGCCGTGGGCCAGGGGGGAGGAGGGGATGACACGCACAGTAAAAAATTTAATGCTAATTCAACATTTGGAAAGTTGATTTAACACCTCATAGAGCACGTTTCGTCCCAGAGCACTCTGAAAGTGTTGAATTGACACGTCAGGGGTGAATTTCTTGAAACCAAAGTTGCTTACTACATTAGCTACTTCGTTGCTTTCAATGCATTTTCCCATTGGCAACTACCGAAGTTGCTAACAGGCTAACAACTTCCCCTTTGAGAAATTCACCCCAGAATTCACTGGGCGGCCAGGGTCCTTTCAGCAGAGTGGCCGTTGTGGACAGTTAAAGCTTGGACGCCCACTCTGAAGAGCTTTTGTTGGGGAGAACAGCTGCTGTACTGTTCTGCGCGTCTCAGTAGTACAGAAAATCACTTTCTGGAATGCAGCATCACGACAAAAGATATTTATTCCCTTTTCTTCTCTGCCTTGCTCCCATTCCTTGTTGCTCTATTTGGCTAGTTTCCACACCTCGTTTATGTGTGGATTTAAACAGTATGTAGTATGGGGGAATGTACACATCGCCCTCTTTATCTGACTCTTACATTATCTGGCACCAGAGTATCTTAAAGCTGTGAAATCCAGAGAGAGACAGAGACAGAGACAGAGAGAGACAGAGAGACAGAGACAGAGACAGAGAGAGACAGAGAGACAGAGAGACACAGACAAACACAGACAGAGAGATGGACAGAGACAGACAGACGGAGAGAGAGAGACAGACAGTGACAGAGGAGAGACACAGAGAGAGAGAGAGAGAGAGAGAGAGAGAGAGAGAGAGAGAGAGAAACAGAAAATGTGTAAGGCTATTTACCCAGCACACACCAGTGGAATGTGGCGTCATCATCACTGAATGGGACACCTAACCCCGTACACACCAATGCTATCACCACACCTGCACTGTTTCAACACATAGCATGTTTCAGTGGGCAGCAGACGTCCATTTGACTTATACAGTTGAGGTCTCAGCAAAGCCATCACAGAGCCCACAAGAAAACAAGAAAAACCGCTCCCCAGTTTACCACTCCCCAGTTCAACACTGGGCTTTGTTCCGTCTGTGTGCGTACCTTAATCTATGTCTCAAGCATGATTAACGTGATTTGTTGCCACAAGAAGACGTTGGATGGAATCAGACAGTGTTTCACAACTAAGATCTTCCAGATAAGAAGGGTAGTTAGTTCCTGCTGCATGACTAATGTAATGTCTGCTGTATAACAGACTGTCGCACAAATGAAGCGTTACTGTTCCCAACCCAAACAACAGCATGTTGCACTAAATTATACATGTCAAAATCTTGATCACATGACCACATACATTATCATGGCTGCCCTCACTGTGAAAACACTCAACATGCTCACGTAAACAATGCAGAGTTAATTAAACACTTAGAGGGTTGATTTAACACCTTCTAGAGTGCATTTGGTCCCAGAGTACTCTGAATGTTGAATTAACACTGAATTTTTCAAGTGTATAACAGCGGTCTCCAAATGGCGCACCTCGGGCCAGATACAGCCCGGGCATGAGGTTGGAGGAACAAATGAAAACATATATGTATGCTGTCTGTGGCCATACAGTCAGGAGGTTTATTTGGCCCTCGGCCTGATGTGCACTACATAATTTGGCCCTTTGGAAAAAAATTATTGGAGACCAAACACTGCTGTAAGTGGTGTTATGGTTTCAACTTGCGCCATCAAATACCCCCATTCTATCAGTGTGATTGGTAGGCCCTATAGGCTACAGCTGTTCATGAAAATAAAAATGTTTTTGTTGCCAATAACATTGGAGTTCATAACACAAGCATGACATCGGCTTTGAAGGACAGGACAGGGGCTTCTCTATACGAAGCCGATCAGTGACAAACAACAGATTCTACAGAACTTGGAGATGGTGGAAAAAAATGGTTGAAGCTGTTCTAGATTTCAAGTCCAATATTAGCTTGCCCTACAGCCTTGTGTATGAACGTATGAAAGAACCCCTTTCATTGTGCGTTTACAAACAGGCAGCCTATCTCTATGTGCCCCGGGACAGGACAGAAGATGTGACTTCCCCATGCAAATTGTTATACAGTGTTTATAACCAACACCATGTCAACAGCAGTGTGTCTAGACAGCTGCTGCAGTTTTCAACCGCTCTTTCTCTCTCTCTCTCCCTCTCTCCAAGTACTTTTGGGATTATCTTGAAAAGGGCATGGGAAGTGGGGAACAGAACAGACCAGAACAGACTGCTTAATTCTCAATAAGGAGCCAATGACAAATGCTGATCATGAGGCACATGACAATAGCGGGAATGCTAGCTAATAACCCAAATGATATAAACCACTCTAGTGACTGGCAGTGGCTGGCTGGACGTCACCGTTTCCCTAATGACACAGCTCATCATATGATCCCTGTGGAGTTCCTTCCCCTGATCACGGCAGGCGGCCTCCTCCAATGACTGGATACTGTACGTAAATGGAAATATATTTGTCGACCTTGTTCTGAAATGATGTTGAGAAAGTAACAGTAACCAAGCACCTTTCCAAAACAGTCCTTCTAAATCAACAATTTATCTCTGGAGCATATTTCTGGTCCGCAATGCTTCTGACCTCACCTCACCCTAAGACATGTTTAAAGACAAAACTAATATGAAATTTGAACAACTGGATAGTGTTCCCCACATTGAGATGTCTTATAACATCTCAATGCTTGCCCATTATATTCAAACATGACTCACAGCCAGACAGGCCCTTGAAACTACTCTATCAATGTTTTACAGATACTAGCTATGAATCATGTATTGTGTTTTGACATTGACATTTGATTTCCTGTAATAAATAAGATGGCAGATAGCCATTTTACTAGTAGTGCACGAGATGGGTTCGTGCACTGGTAAGGATGCTCAGGCGACTGATGTTAATTGAACCTGAAAGGATGACAGTATCACAAGGCTCTTGCTTCCTTACACTGGACCTGCCTGTCAAATCAGCACTGGCATCAGTGGCTGATGATATATTACCACTGCTCATTTACAAGAACCACTGCCTCCCCAATGTTTACAAACCCGCCATCTTTAAAAAAAAAAAAATACTAAGCAGAAATGGCTATTCTTGTGAGCTACACAAAACACAAATGTGGAAAAAGTAAAAGGCAGATCTGGTGAACTTCAACCGGAACTGGATAATCCCACATGCAGCAAAACAGTAAGCCTATTTGCAGACTAGGGTGGCAATGCCACTGTGCCAAATTATGGCAACCCACCCTGAGCCTCCATAAATCGAACAAAAGCAATTAGAACCACAACCCAAAGGGTCTGCAGAACGAACGACACACACAGTAAAAGAACAATTGCACTCCTTCATACACTGACGAGTGACGACCTACAACATCCCATGCTGTGTTCCACGGTGACAGAAGCTGTCAGAGAAGGATATAACAAGTGGGACGGTTACACCCTAAAAGAGCAACACTGTCGCCTCTCTGCTCTGTCTGCTCCACACACACACGCGCGCTGTTGCTGTCAGACAGTATGTTGCTGGAATGACAAAGCTATTTATGGCGAGTGAGATAGAGTAATATTCATGGAACATTAGGCCTAATTAAAATCTATTCTGAAGAAAAATCCAAGTTGGAGAAGGGATGTCGTTACCTTTGTACTTCTCAAGGACATCCTCATAGGCTTGGAGGTATTCCTTTTCGTCTGCTAGCACAAACGCCGCCGGTGCGTAGCGAGCCATGACCGGGGCGGTGAAGGTTGGTCACTCCGGAGCCGCATATACGCTACGAGCTTGGAGTGTGGTGGCGGCCGATAGAGCCGGTAGAGTGATCTGCGCTGTTGTTCCACGAAAGGAAACGCCCAGACGCCCCTACCCCCCTCCCATGTCCACTGCACGCCCAATGGGTGAGACTTCCTCTCCGGTTTCATGAGAAAATCTCGGCTGTGCACTGGGGTCTGGGAGGACCGACGGGGTAGCTAATGAATGCCATCCCATATCGAGCGGTTCAGTCCCCGCTCTTCTAATGGAATCACACCCCTCCCAGTGTCCGTTTCTTGAAATCATGATTACGATTTACATTACCATTAACCACTGTCAACCATGGCCTCCAATGAAGACCTATGAACTAGGCTTACAAATAGAAGGAACTGTGGATAAACTAAGTTGGTCCGAAAACTGTTTGACAAAAGTTGATCAGAACAAGTCACACTTTTCATCAAAAATACAGCCAATTGTGTGTAATACAACTGTGTTGGAAATTCTGTTAATTGTGTGTTTTCTTAAAAACAGTAAATAATCGTCATATTAGATCTATAACTTCCATTTATTCCCAAGCGTTAGTCAATGTGCCGGTTACCCACGTGCCACACCAGCACACCAGCAGGTTGTCTGCTCGGGTCCTACCACCAGACGGCTTCTATTCAATTTCCAGCCAGGATGGCGCTGTCGCGCACAACTGGGACAACAATACAATGAAATCAACAGAGCAGAGAAAGTACAGTGTTGTGGTCCCATCAAAAAAAAATATATATAAAAATACTTCCGAATGTTTTTAAGTTGAAAAAATCTAATAAAAAATCAAAAAGGTTTCAAGTTTCATGTAAACACAAATGCGTAATTACGAATACTGCCATGCGCGATTGCGCTTCAACACGCATAATTACGCACCTATCCAAAGGCATTGTATTTTATTAACACAAAGGGACTGAAGGCAAGTCAGTGGAAAAGTCAGTAGTCTAAGTTGTGACACAGCAAGGTGTTGGCTTTACTGGTGGTACCTATGGGCTATGGCCTTACCTACTGATTAAACATGCCTTGACAGGAGCGCCTTATCTCAGTCAAATAGCAAGACAGACACGTATAGCTATTGTTGACAGGTGTGTGGGGGAAACATTCCCAAGAGTCATCAACAAAGGAGCTTTATAAATCCACTATAGTCTATTTGCAGATGTTGGGGCTCAAAACAAAAACGTTACCTACACAACTAGTGGCATTGCTTTATAGTGCATCCCGTAGACGAGGTGCTGCCTGGCTGACAATAGACAGGCTAAAGTGTTAGCCTACCTCCGATGCATTCAGGGGATCTCATTTCAGTTAAATGTCATGCTTTTCTGCCTGCATCACTGCTGGGTTGACATAATCGCACACCCAGTTTAAAGCTTGGTGTTAAATTACGCAATGGACATGGTTGAAATTGCTTCCTTACCAGCGATCCGGAGCACGGCTCTCTCGGCTGGATCCAGTATGGATCCTCCCTGAAATTTTCGCTTTGAGCGTTCATGTCTGGGTAAATTCCACGGTAAAGTGTCCCCGGGAGCCGGTGAGGCAGACCCGGATTTATGGCTGTAGTCCTCATCATCCGAAAAATCCGCCGATGAAGACATAGAACCCCGAAGCGATGCGTTCCCCGAACCGGAGCTCTGTAAAATACAATGGGTGACAATGCTGTTATTCAACCTGCCTACCGTTCTGTTGAAATCAAAACACGGGAGCCCTCATGAATGTAGACAACAATACAGATGTCACGAACGTCATTTCTCTCACCGTGGCACTATGCATACACAGAGACAGGGATACCTCTTGCTGAAATTAGTCAAAGAAAGATATCCAGTGCTGCCCTTACGCAGCACGGCCAACACATAACCTCAAAAGAAGCGCTTAATTGTGTGGGGGGCAAGGCAGAGCGTGAGATACATTGAGTGAGGAAAGCAATATTGCATCTGGCTCCCCCGCCAGGAGAAATAACACTTACCGCTGTGTACATGGTCCCCACCAAGACAGACCAAAAATCCTTGTTTTCCCCTCGCTATTTACTCATGCAGCGTTTCAATATCATTTTAACAGAACCACACCCTTGTTGTGACGATGGACTGCTCTGAGCCTGGGTATCACGGCGTGACCCCCGATGCTTATAATGATGTCAAATCCCAAGAGAAAGTGAGCAGATTGGACCAGCTAGAGAGCGCCCTACGATGCGAGGGTAGTGGCATGGCACCGCGTCATCTTCCCTCGGATAGCGAGATGAAAGCCGAGCGGAAGCCGAGGTCCTACAGTCTGGTGATTTCTAATCGCAGACACAGACACACCAGCCACTGACGGGCGGTGCTACAGCGCCATCGCGTTGGTGACAAGCGAATAATGCTTCTCCCATCAGGAATGTTTTTGTTACTACAGTTTTACTGTGGACGGCGTGTGCTACTAGAATGAAAAGGAAACGTCTTCTTTTAATAAGAAACTGACGCTGGGTTTCCATAACAAAACATGCTTATACAAGTGGACAATAACACATTGCAGGTTGTTAAAGCAGTATAAATTGGGTGTTGTGGTGTTGGGTGAAGTGTCTATCCAACAAAATGCCTCAAATCTCTAGATATAAAAAAACGATACACTGTTCCTTCATAAGACAAGGCCAGACTGTGGGGGAGTGTTGAATACCATTGCATGATACAATCAGTTCATTCTGGGGAGGTCTTACCCGTTAAATACTCTGGCTACTATATTGTTTTTAATGTATCTAACAGCATGTGAAATTGCTTGAGCAAAGCCTGGTATGACACACACAATCTGTGTTTTCCATGAAAAGACTGGATGACTATTACTATATAATAGACTTGCTGTAGACTTATTTCGAAAAGTAAAAGTCACAAAGTATACACACTGTTCAATTAAGACTGGTACAAGACTATAATACATTTTACAGCTCTTTCAGTATAGAAGCCCTGTCGAGGAGAAAAAGAGTATGATGGCTGGCTGTCAGCCAAATGGTTTGAATGATTATAGCATGGCTAAAATATGTGTGTGTCTTATACTAAAAGCCCCTACAAAATGCTGAACACACAAAGCAGTTTGGCTCCCTAGTCCCGACAAAGGTCCTGACTGTTCTTACAATGGTCTAGCCCTCAAGAGCAGGGCAGAGCGGATGGATGGAGACACACCCAAAGCCTCGCGCCACACACACAGAAGTGTACTTTCCTTCGCCTACATCCTGTTTTCCGCCATGTTCCAACATGTGCTAAGATCCTTGAGGAGAATAAATGATTCTTTTAGAAAAGGAGTCGGTTCCAGCACTGCTTTAGCTGTAAGGCCTATTGTGAAATTGATGTTGTGAGCATGCCATGATGCATAGATGTCAAAAGTAAAACATAAAACGCTGACAAGCACAGTTAACTTCACTGAGTAACTGATCTACAGTTAATGTAGTCAGTCAGATGATGCTGTGCTGGTTGGATTAAATTACATTACATTACACTTAGCTGACAGATGTGTGGCCGCCGGTTTCCTTTTTAGTGTTTTTTTTTTCAGTAACAACACAGTCCATCTAGCTCATTAGTTGCAGTGTAATAAATGGTGTAACTGCTATGTAATATCTTGTGCTGGTGATGTTCTTACTCAAGATAATGGAAAAAAGGAGGTGCACACAATACTTGTGTGAAAAAGTGTATTGAAGCCGAAATTATACAACAGAAGTCTAAGGTTAACTGAAGAAACAGACATTTCGGAGCAGTAGGAGACATTGAGAATGGACTAGCTCAGAAACGTCTGTTTCTCCAGTTAACCTTAGACTTCTGTTGTATAATTTCGGCTTCAATACACTTTTTCACACAAGTCTTGTGTGCGCCTCCTTTTTTCCATTATCTTGAGTGATTACTACTTTTTGGGAGTGCACGCACCAAGCAATACACGAGTATTAAGTTCAAGGCGCAGACGCCGACCTTTGTTGGTCTTTTGTCATTCAGTGATGTTCTTACCCCATGAGCTTCCCCTACTTCAATTTTTTGACCCCTCTGCTATAATAACACTATTCCATAATGGACTGCTCAGGCCGGTGAGCTAGAACTTGTTAGCCAGGCTGTGCCCTCCTAGTGATGCAACACCTTCAGCGTTGCTATTTGAAAGTCAATGATAATCAGGCTAAGAACTTCTAGGTGTTTGGCAAATTATTGCAGAAGGTCATACATCCCATTGTTTATGTGAAGTGAAAGCCCATTGGGAAACTCCAACTCCCACTGTCATTGTGACACAGCACTCCACAGCACACAAGTGAACACTGTACACTGCACACAACGAAATTGCATTTATGCCTCACCCGTGCAAGGGGGCAGCCCTCAATGGCGCTCCTAGGGAACAGTGCGGCTAGACAGTACCATGCTCAGGGTACCTAAGTCACGGAGGAGGATGGGGGAGAGCACTGGTTGATTACTCACCCCACCAACCTGGCGGGTCTGGAGTGGAACCGGCAATCTTTACCCATGACTGCCCACAAGTTTCCAAATTGCCTTTTTTATTATAAATGATTTTTTCCCCTTCACTATTATTATTGTGTGACCAGTGGTTGTCTTTTGATACTTGTGCCATGTTTGGCCTTTGAACTTTAAGACACCATGTTCTCACAAAGGGCTAAAAGTTAATAACCAAATGCAACAACATACAAGGAATACCTACTGGTGGCTTGCGTGTTGGAGTGACCTGAATAGACTGATAAAATTCAGGCTGTACTCTCTTCTTCACTTTACGCTTTCTCAGCGTGGGAGTGGAGTCTGGTTCACTCTCAGCTATGTCGACGAGAGGCTTGGTCTCCTCCGGCACACGCGCCCTGGCAGTCCGCCGGGCATGACGTGGACTGTGCCTGAAGCTCTGGGTGATCCGATGAGGTAACGGGAGGGGCAGGGCAAATTGATGAGGAGGAGAACAAAGCACAAACTTTGGTTACAATATCTAACACAATGGCTGTATGAGTAATTCGTGGCTCATGTGATGATGCGCAACATGTTTTACGCACTCATGTTGCATGGCATTCAAGATTAGAACTACACCACATCAAATATTGATCACACATGCGCAATGCGTAATTCACAGTGTCCAAAGTAGTCAGAGTGGCGTAACAATGCAACTACAATGCGTTAAGTTAGACAAGGATCACCATCAACTTCAGAAAACGCCACATTAAACACAGAAGAGATTACTTACAATGACCTTGAGGAGGGAAAATGCTAGGATTTACCTCGGATCGAAAATGATGTGCTCGGAAACCAGCTGTTAGAATAAATTAGAAATGTTACAATGTTTCAGTTGATGAAGGTAACTGCACAAAAGTATGTTGCACTGCAAAAATGTCAAGAGTGTGTGAGACATGCCATCTATATCTAATACAACTCATCATATAGGAGTAATTTAGCACTTGTCATAGCCACGTTCCTTGTTGTCCTTATGGCCAGAGATGGATACGCAGCTACAATTGTCTCAGATGGCAGCAATGCTGATGACACATGCGTCCATGCCCAGGCATATAATAAAATACATGTATGCAATGTTAGCACTGAAAATGTCTTTCCCCAGAGGATTAAAGGCTGTATTAGATGAGGTGTCGACCTACTCACCACGACTTCTTGAGCGCCCTGAAAGCACAGATTTAATAGGATGCTTGCCGCTATGAAGCCTGCGATGCCAGCAGCAGAAGAACAAGATTGTCGCTATAGTTCCCAGTAGAAGCAGCAATAATATAAGGGCACATTGGATACTTAATGGTCTCAATAAAACTAGAAACGCTGCAGCGATCATCGCGATGTAGACCACCAGCCCCACCTGCACTCATTCGCGCACAGCAGCCTGCACGTCTTCGTTTTGACCTAAATGCTAAAATATATTATCATGCTAGCCGGGGGGATTTGTTGTAGCTGATGATGAGTCCTCTACATACAGCCTAGCCGTCGCTGTATTGATTTCAATAGTGTGCAGAAACAACCCATGACTCAGCAAGAAGCCCGTTTTTTACTGACCAGGGGAGAGCGACTCGAGCATCTGCACTGAGCTCAGCAAGGCGACTGAGCGAGAAGGGGAGACTATTTAAAGGTGTCGGAACATGTCATCATGACCAACAGATGCAAGAGAATTACTCCTAGTTAATATATCTGATAACTGTAATACTCGCGGCTCGAGTGGTCGTAACAGTGGTGGATGCAGTCAATGTGCATGTGCAAGTTGGAGACTGGAGACTGGAAAGTCTGGAGATATTCTCTCTCTCTCTCTCTCTCTCTCTCTCTCTCTCTCTCTCTCTCTCTCTCTCTCTCTCTCTCTCTCTCTCTCTCTCTCTCTCTCTCTCTCTCTCTCTCACACACACACACACACACACACACACACACACACACACACACACACACACACACACACACACACAAACTATTTCCAAAAATTAAATCAATCTTGACCACACCACAATGTACAGGGTCATTAACTGGCCAAATATGCCAGGCCACGGGAAGCAGTCAAGTGGAAAGTGGGGAAAGCTTGTATTATTACATGCATGTATTATTACATTAAATACATGCATGTATGTTGAAATGTCTGCATCTATAACTTTTACCTAAGATCACAAATGATCATCTTCCACACACACCACTCCTAGAGGCAAAATTTGGAGACAGGACAGCAGTTAACATCAGGTCTCACAATGTTAATAAATGAAGAAAAGTAGCCTAACTGTAACCTAACCACTCACAACATTTTAAACTATTCAAATAATCCACAATACCACATCTGTTCATGTAATAATTCAAATGGAGATAGTGGGGGGAAAAATGGTTGGTGATATCATTCATTGGCAGGCCTGCTGTTAAGGAATTTGGCATGTAACCTCAAAGCCACAGTTTCAATTTCCGGCTGCACCAACAGGACTGTAGGGGGAGTGACCGACCAGCACTGGCCTCCATTCTCCCCCATCACAATAAGGTCCACTGAACTCAAGCAGAAACTTATGCCAAAAACTACTTCAGTAGCTACAGTACGAGGCTGGTCACACAGATACACACCTAGTAGACGTGATGGTTGATCCATTCGTTCAGCAACTGGTGATAACATCCTGTCCTCTGAGCCTGATGATGAGCCGATGACACCAGTAAGTGATGCAGTCTTCTATTTTACCCATAATCCCAGGCTCTAAATGTGTCACCATGGGTGAATTCCAATATGCGGACTCGCGTCCTCCCTTGCTCACTTGTTTGCTTGTGTCCTTGTGAAGACGTCACTGGCGACAGAAAAATTCATTCAAGATCTTGCAAAAGCGCACTTCTAATGTCATTTTCTCATTTACCATCGGGGTGGTGAAAGAAGAACAGTCCCCCAAAAGTTGTTGTGGCTAGGCTGACAAGGGGAAAAGCTACTGTTTTCTCCATGGAGGTTGGGCGTCAGCAAAACATGAGGCCACAAGCAAGGGAATGCAATGGATATTGGAATGCACCCCATGACATCCATGGCTATGCACAGCTTTGTGCTCCACATGAGAGCTGTGGGGTGGAGTGGGATGGGGTTGGGTTGGCGATGGCATCAGGGTCGCCGCTAGACATTAGCAGAGTACGCAGAGTGCTTAGGGCACCAATATATGATTGGGGCATCAACCACTTTGCCCTCAAAATTGGGGCCTCTTAAATTGAGATTGACCAAAAAGCGTACTGGGAAAAAAATGAATTACATTGCAAAACATATATTCATTTGTTAGTAGATTATTATTATTATTATTATTATTATTATTATTATTGTTATTATTATTATTATTTAATCATGGGGGGGGGGGGGTCTGACCAGTTATGCTTAGGGCCTCCAAAACATTAGCAGTGGCCCTAGGTGATGCAGATGACACCAATAAGTGATGCCCAGTCTTCTATTTTACCCATAATCCCAGGCTCTAGACGTGTGTCACCATGACATCCATGGGCATGTACAGCTTGGGATGGGGGTTGGGATGGGATGCAGTGCCCCACAAAATGACACCTGCTCTGCTGCCCCTGTGTTCTGCTGCCCAGAGGGCCAAGAGCAGATGTCGATTCCAATCTCACTGCTGGCTCTGCGCCATGGTAACCGACTGGGTCACGTCGCGGGCATCGCATCTTGTCAACATGTTGCAGCACGTTGGTTCAGTTGCTCTGGTGGTTGTGTGTTGATACAGTATGTTGTACATCAACTGCAGTTGTGTACCTACATAGTTAATACAAGGTCAGTGGCATCCAGTCAGATGAGCAAGAGAAAGCAATGTGTGTGTGTGTGTGTGTGTGTGTGTGTGTGTGTGTGTGTGTGCGCGCGCGTGTGTGTGTGTGTGTGTGTGTGACAATAAACATTCGTGACAATTAAATTTGAGCAGAAGCTCATTGTTTATTCAGGCAAGTTTATTCAGTAATAACTAGCACAGCAGAGAACTGCCAGGAACAAGAAAGTGTCAGCAAATAAATTAAGTAGGGACAGTGTGGAGAGAATATGGGAGATGATGTTCGTGGTAAGTCACATTTTCAAGATAGGAAATCGTTCGGGAGTGCACAAACCTAGCCTGGCTTTTGAGACTGCAAGTCTCTTCAAGACTATAGTCTGGCCCCACACACAATCTACATTTCAAATCCCCATGAAAAAGGGAACCATCAATTCAATCAAAAAATCAATTGTGAGCATTTCCTCAATGGGGCATGTTTAAGGCAATGATGCACCAGCTCTTGAAGGAATGTGTGGTCTAATCGAAATCAAGCTTCAACCGTATCATACCGAGGCATTTTACGAAAGTGATCCCTTCGCTCCTCCTGCAGAAATGTTGTGGACGGTTTTCTCTGCCAAATTATAGTCTTGGAGAGACTTTAAGACAAACCAGGCTAGTGTAACAGAGGCTAACTAGCAGAGTTGGCATGATGGAACGTTAGTAAACCTCCCTCCCAAAAGCCTCATACAGTGTCGATGCCGTTGGGCTGGGGGACTGTAGCCAGGCCGCGCTCTCCTAGTGACGCAACACTTTCAGCGTTGCAACTAGTCAGGTCAAGAGCAATGCAAGTACTTTCTGAGTTCCCAAAAATACGGGAACTCCTCCCACTTTGTCGGTAAGCAAACAAATATAAGCAGACCAAGGAAGGCGGGTCAACCGTGCCATTTGGGAAATGTGAATAGTTATGCTCTTGGTCAGAGTCTCGAAGAGATTTGAACGTCGATGATAATCAGGCTAGGGGGACTGATCATTTAGTCCAGTGGTATCGTACTGTGCCTCCCATTGCCGGACCGCTGTAGTTGACGAGGTCGCAGGTTCGCAGCCCCGAGAAGGACAAACAGGTGCAAGATGACCTCCGTCACACTAGCACAGACCTCCACAAGGCAGCTCAGATTCTGACTTAAAATACACTCAACTTCATTCATTCTGTATTGCAATACAGCTAGGTATTTTTTTCCAGAACAATTTGAATATTTATTACAAGTCACAGGTTAAAATAATTAATACACTTTTGATAAACATCTAAGTTGTTCCTCCTTTGATCGTCCGGTAATGTTTGGGAGTCTTGATGTAAATGGGACCATCAACCTGCAACAGAAGCCCCACCAGTCAGCCCCACCATTCTACAGCATGTAAGTTTGCAGCTGTCTTTACACTATGTCTCATGTGTGCTGGGACTGCACAGCTTCACTTTCATCCTCACTGAATATAGGCTATTTTACTTTGTATGGAGGATGATTCCTGTTAAATACTTAAATATGCCAACAAATAATGAATTCAGTGTGTCATTGATTCATTTAAAGTAGGATTAAATGCTTAAATTGATGTTAAATATGTAATGAATTAATGGAAAATTGTCGTGTTATGTAAGTAACTTCAGGCCAGGACTGAAGATGCTTTTAAGACGAAAGGTGAATCATCATCAAACTCTAAAAGTGATCACAGCTGCATAGAGATAAACTCTTTTGACTGATAATACTTTCATTTTCTGTGTTTCGTGCACAAAAGCATGTCTGCAGACAGGTATGTGCCAGAAAATGCTCAATACCTAACAGTATCTGCTTTCATCCCTTTTTTTCAACCAAACATGACAGCACATATCATCTAAGACAGTGTTTCCCAACCAGGGGTACGTGTACCACTAGGGGTACGCGAGCACACTGCAGGGGGTACTTGGAAAAGTGTTATTATTATAACAAATGTATAGAGCAGCCACATCATGACAGAGAAAATTATATAGAAAATTAATTAGGGGGTACTCATGGCACAACTAAGAGGCTTAGGGGGTACACAAGACAAAAAAGGTTGGGAAACACTGGTCTAAGAGAGAAAGATATGCCCATCCAATGCAAAGGAGTGTGCTCAGTCTCTTAAAGGGGCGTTGTCCCTCCTTTTTCTTCTCTTTTCGTGGTGTTTGTGTAACGGTACAGAAAGTAGTCAGTATTTAAATCCTGCTGAAATTGGTTTTGTTTTTCCTCTTACCGTATTTGTTTGTTTGTTCAATGGTTACACACGTCTATGTCTGTATTGTCTTGATGTGTGGCTCGGGGTGGGTCCGCTTGGTAGCCTTGTGTCCCTCCTGGCGTTCCGTCTTGTCTGTCTTGTCTTCGCGTTTATAACGTCCCCACGTCCCTGAACTCTTCCCTGTCTATCTTATGTCCGGGAAGAGGTATGTTGCTCCCATATCTTAATGAAATCCATCTATAATATATCTTTATTTTAGTAATCCATCAATGTTCTACCAAGTCTTAATCTTCTATTTTAATAACTCCCCTAGTCATCCCTTGATGTATTGTCGTGTCCTTGTGTGTAAATATTGTTTTGTCACGTTGTTTTGTCATGTAGTTGATAGCCACGGGTATAGGATAAGCCCGTGGCTATGCTGCTGTTCGTTGGCCTGAGTTTTTAGTTTCTTGTTTCGTCCTTTTACTTTGCCAGGAGCGGACAGAGGCGCGTGACTCCCCCGTTGACCGATGTATCTGTATTTTGTTTGTACCAGGTGTGTAACCATTTGTATTGTGTTCTTGTTCATTCCTTGTATTTGATGCTAGTCAGCCCGCTAGCATGAATAGCTAACCATTCTGCCTAGCTCGGAATGCTAGCGTGGCTATGACTACTGTTTTAATATACCGCGTTACCTTTCTTTAATGTGAATCAGTTATATATCCTCCCCTGTCTATCTTATGTCCGGGAAGAGGA
Source organism: Engraulis encrasicolus (assembly GCF_034702125.1). Lineage (NCBI taxonomy): Eukaryota > Metazoa > Chordata > Actinopteri > Clupeiformes > Engraulidae > Engraulis > Engraulis encrasicolus. The sequence continues at coordinate 42,183,612 of NC_085880.1, read as the reverse complement.
GCGGACAGCGGAGGCGCGTGACTCCCCCGTTGACCGATGTATCTGTATTTTGTTTGTACCAGACACCAGTAAAGAATACAGTAACGTGCAGCTGTGTGGACATTCCGTCATTCATGTCAACTGTCGTCAAACACAACGCAGAGACCCGTAACATTTGCACAAGACGTGCGCTACCACCATCTACTGCGCTAAGGGGACTCCATTTCTTCTAAACCTCAAGACTCCGCAGGTCTCCTAATCGAAGGTCTCCGAAAGGGTCGTTCACCTGACGTAAAGTGGATACCGGGAAAGAACCCGCCTGACTTATCTCTCTCTCTCATATATACGATTCTCTGATGATAGTTCCCTGCAGGTGAGGACAAGCCAGAGGAACACAACAAAATAAGTCAAAGTCTAGTCAAAGTCAAAGTATACTTTATTGTCAACTTTTACATGGCCGAAGAAGGCATGGCAAATTGCATCCAGGAAATGATGGTTAATGTCTGTATGACATCATTAGGCCTATACAAGTGACTCTAGTTATTTCTGTTTAACCACAGTGTCTTTGTTAGATATGCTACTGGAAGGATTGCTGTCACTGCTGCGTATGCTGCAGAGAGAATTTTGTCAGCAGTAGCAAATGCACCAACAGCCCTGAGAACCCTTTCAACAGTATTAGCAGCTCCAAAAACAGCTCCAATAACAACTCCTACTGTTCCAGCCACAACTCCAATACCAACTAGGCCACCATATAGGCCTACACCAGGGGCAGCTCTACCAGCACCTGCAGTGGAAGGAGCCACATCAAAAGCTCTCACAGCAGACGCTGCAGTAGGAGCAGCTCTAACAGCTCCGGCAGCCGTTTGAACCGCAGCTACAGCAGCAGCGACTCCAACAACGCCGACGATCTCAGCTTCGACAGCAGCAACAACAGCAGTGGATACAGCAGCCGCAACAGCAGCGCACACGCCAGCGGCCCCGGCAGCTTTCACAGCAACGCGTCCAACAGAAGCAACACCAGCAGCGACGCCAGAAACAGCCCTAGCAGCAGCTCCCACAGCTAGACGAATAGCTCCCGATAGTTCTTCATGTCCAAACATAGCAACAGGGATTGCTAAAATTCCTATATTGGATAGAGCCATAGCACCAACAGCCACAGCTCCTACAGTGGCGAAAGCTACAACGACCGCAGCACCACCCACACAAACTGTAAACCCGACAGTAACCGCCGCAACAACAGTTCCATCAGCATCTACAACAGTTAGAGTTCCAATAACAGCTCCAGCAGCAACTGCGGCAGCAGCGCCTACACCTCCAATAGCACGTCCAATAGCAAATGCAACAGCAAATCCATCCTGACAATCAGGTTCGACACCCTGTAGCAAGTCCAGGGTGTAGTAGGACCCTTCATTCATCCGCACCATTGTGTTGATCTTCACCAGCAGCTCTCTGACCTGAGAGAGACTCTTAACTCTGTTGTTGAAGACATGGTATCCTCCACCACACTGATTGATGAAGGTACGGAGATGTGAGCTTTGATGAATGACATCTTCTATGAGAACTCCATCTGTCTCCAGATCGTCTCCATACGTGAACAGGGCCATGGTGTAACGTGCTGCCTTTTCCCCAAATATCATCTGAAGAATGTGCACGGCTTCCTGTTCTTCGTTTGTGAATTTGCCAGGTCTAATTATGACCATTATCACGTGTGGACCAGGAGAAGATAATGCTACACCGTTAGCAATGGCTCTCTTCACCTCCTCATTGGATTTACTTGGGTCAAACAAACCTGGAGTGTCCACTATGGACAGGAGTTGACCACAAAAGTTTGTGGTCCTTTCCATACAAGTGCATTTGGATGCATCCTTTTCTATGGTATTAATTTTAAAGACCTCTTCTCTACAGATGGTGTTTCCTGTTGAACTCTTCCCAGCATTAGTTTTCCCAACAAGAATAATCCGCAAAGTGTCAGGCTCTAATGGAGGAAAAGACATGAAACATGTTTTAAGTGACATGAATCATTCATGAATATATATATATATATATATTAGATATTATATTATATTATATTCTATTATATTAGATATTATTATCTTTCTACATCTCCACAAAATAATTATAACATATTCATCATCCTGTAAAATTAGCTTGTCGACTGCCTTTCAGTAGGCAAAATAAATGCCACAAAAAGAATACCATTTGTGGGCATGCGCAAACACCAGAGAGAGACTCATTGAGTCATCTCAGATCAGAGAAGAACAGTGGACTGTGATCCTCCAAGGGAGGGATGCCAGGGAGAGGTTTAAAGCCCAGTTCTTGTACATAACTAACTGTAGGTGTTTGAGAAACTGGAATATTGATTCTGTCACTTCAAAATTACGGAAATTAAACGAAATAAAAGAAGCCTATCCTTGGCATTTGTATGTTATATCCTTTTTATGTAACCACCATTGTCATTTCAGTGTGAGAGGTGTAGGCTAGGAGACCTTGTAGGCAGCTGTACATGGGAAGCTGCAACCCTACAACTATGGGTACCTTTTCAAGTACTGTATATTCCATCGTTCATTGACTATAACAACAGTTACAACTTCAAATTCATTAAATTCATTAAACGACTCTAACAACATTGGAAGACTGTATAACAGCATTGAATGATTTCATTGTTTAATGTACTTACGAGCCTCTGCGTCCATATTTGGCTTTACATTTGCAGGTATGAATCTTTTTAAAGCTTGTGTGTTCTTCCACTGTGCTGCTGTGTTGCTGGCGAACAAAAGCTTCAGTTTGGTTTCCGCAGTGCCTTACTTAGTCTCCTTTTGTACCTGTAGGACATTGTCACACCCATAGACAAGTCAAGTCAAGACAAGGTATACTTACTGCAGCCAAGAACACTCATTCTTCCCATCCCCTTTCTTTGCTACCTTTGAACCTGAATATGCATACACTGAGCCCTTTATTTATGGCCCAATTTCATAGCCTGGTCTATCTCTTTCTGATTTTGTTTTTGCACAACTGATCCTCACTATAGCATTTTCTCTGTAAACCATGCCAATTTTGTTCATGTTTGAGTGTTGTTAATTTTTGAGTGCTGTGTGCATCTTTGTCTTTTGTCTTGTCATGTTTTCTTGTCATTGTTGTATATATTGAGCTCACAAAATCACGTTCCTATCAACTGATAGCCGGGCTATCATAAAATGGGTGGGCCCTGACGAATCATCTTGTTCTCTATATAGGCCATATTGCGGAAATGACTGTATATCTATAAACTGGTCATAGGTAGGTGGGTCAACACCAGTTAGCATGCTAAGCCTAATGCTGAAGAGGATTTCTGCAATGCTTTGCATGTATATCTAACAACTTCTACCTAGCAGAGATTGGTGTGGAATGTCAGTACCGGTAAACCTTCCTCCCAAACCCTCATAAAGATACTCTGACTTTAACATGCAATATCTGTGCTTCCCATAGTAAAGCCTGATTATCATTGACGTTCAAATCTCTTCAAGACCTGGTCTGACCAAGAGCATAACAATTAACGTTTCCCAGACTGCATGGTTGACCTGCCTCCCTTGGTTTGCTTATGGTTGTTTGCTTATCGACAAAGTGGGAGGAGTTCACATATTTGCGGGAACTCAGTAAGTAGGCCTACTTGCATTGCTCTTGACCTGACTAGTTGTAACGCTGCGTTGCATCACTAGGAGGGCACAACCTGGCTAATAGTGAGGTATGTGGTGACATGGCAGGTTCGAGACTGCCTGTAGGTCTGTAGGTCTGGACGGCCCAGTGCACAGGATGACCTTGGCTATAGTCGTGCCGTAATGGTTGGTTGCTACACAGTCTCACCCCAAGTAGTCAATTTTTGACTACTCAATTTTTGACACCCCAAGACTGCAATTTTTGACGTCTTGGGTATTCCTTCCACGTCACATTTTGACTATGTTCTCAAAGGCGCCCCCTTGTGGCAGCATAACGTCATTGAGGTTAGGTTTAGGTATAGGTTTAGGGTTAGGCCACATAATCAAAATGTGACGTGGAGGGAATACCCAAGACGTCAAAAATTGTCGTCTGGTCCAAGGTAGTCAGAAATTGACTACTTGGGGTGAGACTGCGTAGCATAATGCGGGTGGGTGTGAGGTGCAGGCAGGCGCCTGTCAGGGCCGGACTGGCCATCTGGCATAGCGGGTATTTCGCAGCGGGCCATGCACCCTTGTGGGCCCCTATTTACAGAAAACACTTTTTTTAAAAAACATTTCTGAAAATAGGGGCCCACGAGGGTGTGGGGCCCACTGTCTTGCGCCACTAATAATATTATGATTATTATATTATTACAAAAAGTGCCCGGGCCCTATTTCTCCTCCAGTCCAGCCCTGGCGCCTGTAATGGAGGTCAGAGTGCCTATGACCCCTGCTTGGCCTTTGATTAATGATTTCCATTACATAGTTTGGAAGTGTCCCATTGTGTGTAGGCCTATGAAGTAATTTCTGTGACTAGACCAAAACCCATCCCCCAATCCTAGCCTGATTTTCAAAACTGTTCAGGGAACTTAGGACCCTGTGAACACAGTAGGCTTACATCCATGATGGTCACCCCCTAAACCGTGGGAATATTTTTCATTCGAGGGGCCACTTCACATTTCTCCAAAGGGCGTAAAAGTCGACCGAGGGCCGTACTGTGAACACGGACCGGGATTTCAACCTGCACTTTAGGCCTATATTGAAGGCAGCCCCCCTTAAACATACCCCGCCTTCTCTAGGTGCCCTGAATATGGCTTGGTTGTGTTGCAAAAGTAATTTGTAAGATTCCTTTACCAAATATGTCACATTTCATGTGAGGCTGCATAACATTAAAATTATGTCGGCAAAAACGGCCCTTGAGACATAGGTTCCCCACACCCTAACTTACACATTTCAAAGGATTTGGTGAGACCAGGCCAGCTCAAACCCACAACCAGCTGCAATTTCGGTATACTTAACAGCTGGGCTATAAGACAAGCTGGCAGTATTTCCATTTGATGTGTCTGACAGGGCGTTTACTACTAACATTACATTGTTGACTGCTAAGTGGCATGCAGTACAGCTATATTTTCAACCCCCTCAGCAGTGTTGTAAGCTTCAGTTTAAAGGGGCATTGAGCATCATGCCGCCTCCTCATGAAACTGCACAGCTAAGGGACTCAGAAACAAAGCCCTAGCCCTCCTTTCTCCAGCCATATACGTATACAGCATGCTGCCTGCCACCACTGCCACAGGTCACCTTGCATATGCTTGCCCCGTTTTGCAGCATGGAGGAAGGGAAGTGCTTTGTTCTAGTGTAAGTGAACTACTTTATGAAATGGCCTCCGGGGCATGTGTGTGTTTAAGCTCGAGCACCACCAGCACTAAAGCTTCCCAGCACCTGGCCAGTGAGATATTCCTTTGCTGTGATACACTTAAATAAATACACACGGAGTGGATCAAAAAAGCAGGCCATACAGCCCCAGTCCCTGACTGTATCTGTAGCCAGCTGTTTCAGGTTAGCCCTTGCTGAGCGTTTGAGCGTACAGCTCCAGCTGTTTATCCTGCCCAGCTGCTCTGTCCTGCACGATGGGTCCACATCCACAAGTGGTTGTGTGAACAGCTGTAGTGTAGGACACAGCTGTTCATGCCGAGCCCTATCTCACGCCTTTTGTAAAGTCTTCACGAAAATAATATATTAATTTTTGTGGTGCATTCACGTTATTGCCCGCCTTTCGTAAAGTCTTCACGAAAATAATAGATTAATTTTCACGCTGCCTATTCACTTCAATTGCCCCACTGCTGCTATCATGGTATCCAAACGTCTGAAGGGGCGGGGAGGGGGTGCTGACAGAACACTGCTGATACACTCGGGACTCACTAATTCAATGCCCTTTCGGTAGTTACGCCTTATGTCCCCTAAACCTAAACCTAAACCTAACCCTAACCTTAACCCTACTTAACCCTAAACCTAACCCTAACCCACCTAACCTTGACCCTAAACCTAACCCTAAATTGCTTGTTTGAAATGTTTGATTACCATGTGACAGTAGGCTACCGAAAGGGCATCAAACTAGTGGGTCGCTAGGCAACAGTCGGGCAATTCAAGTGAATAGGCAGCGTGAAAATGAATCTATTATTTTCGTGAAGACTTTACGAAAGGCGGGCAATAACGTGAATGCACCACGAAAATTAATATATTATTTTCGTGAAGACTTTACGAAATGAGTGAGATACGGTTGTCATGCCACATGAGGGCAAGTTATGGGGAACATTTGTAATGTAATCCAAACAGTTGTAGGTTATTATGTTATTAATGTTTGTTTTAAATCTTGAGGATATTACTACGATTATTACTATCATCATTATATTTTTAAAGAACTGAAACACAGCACCACTATAGCCAAGGTCATCCTGTGCACTGGGCAGTCCAGACCTAGAGATCTAGTAGTCTCGAAGTAGAGAAGTATCTTTATGAGGGTTCGGTAGGGAGGTTAACTAAGTACTGACATTCCACACCGATATCGGCACGCTAGAATCTGTTACATATACTGTACATGCAAAACATAGCAGAAATCCTCCTCAGAATTAGGCTTAGCATGCTTACTGAATGGTGTCTGCCCGCCTACGACCAGTTTATAAACCAGATTATGCCTGAGGCAGTCAGGCACAGCCATTTCCACAGTAGCCCTACACCGGAGTGGGTTATTTTGACCCAAGGGCTACATTGGGTTTAGAATATTGACCGAAGGGCCAGATGTCACCGACAACTTGCCCGTGTCAATTATAAGAAATAGTGTACGCTAACATAACTTGTCAGCTATGCCATTCCTGTACATAATGAAAGGTAGTAGACCCTTAATGCACACTGTACCATCTGAGGCACGCTGTAATAGTTATCGAAAGGTTAATTACCATAATACTACTCTACTATACTATACTATACAGGGCCTTTTGTAATGCACTACGACTCAGTCATTGCCATTCTGGTAACAACAAATTCATAACGCCGTGTTTTAACGAGTTAAGATGTAGCCTATGCACTTGGTTAATCTTAAATTGGCAAGACCCCTGTTTTAGGTAGCCATTTTAAGAATATTGAGTGACCGTATGAAGTTGGCTTAAAAAGTTGTTTTTCTTGTAAAGGCTCTGCGGGCCACATGAAATGGCTTAGCAGCAGGCCGCATGTGTCCCCCGGGCCTGAGTTTGCCCACCTCTGGCCTACAAGTCAATTTGTGTGGGACTACCCATTTCATGATAGCCATGCCAGACTGTCAGTTGACAAGAGAACGTGTTTTAGTGAGCTCAATCATGTATTAATCTCAAGGGGAAACACACAACACTCAAAGAGTTAAGTAACAACAAAGTGCTGCAGTGAAGATCAGTTGTGCAAAAACAAAAGTAGAGCGTTAGACCAGATTATGAAATAGGGCCTATTCCCTAGATAAAGTGCTCAGAGCATGTTCGGGTTCAAAGGTAGCAAAGATAGGGGATGGGAAGAGTGAGTGGTCTTGGCTGCAGAAGGTTTACCTTGTCTATTGGTATGACAGTGTGTGGGTGTAAACATACCGTAAGTCTTCCTATGTACAAAAGGAGACTAAGCCATAACATACTGGGGACAAAACTGAAGCTTTTATTCACCAGCAAAACAGCAGCACAGTAGAAGAACACACAAGCTTTAAAAAGATGGACACAGAGGCTCGTAAGTACATTAAACAATGCAGTCATTCAATGCTGGTTTACAGTCTTCCCATATTGTGTATCGTATGTATTTTAAATTGTAACCATTGTTATAGTCAATGGACAGTGGAATATACTGAAAAAGGTACCCAGAGGTTGGTTGTATGGTTTGCAGTTTCCCAATCACCTAAGCTTACAGCTGGCTTCTAAAAAGGGACTGGTGGCCTAGTGTAACTGAGGTGTTCCCACGCAGTTCGTCCCCCTCAGGTCTCGAACTACCACCTCCTGGTCAAAACATTGGTTTGGGTACGGGAGGCATAGCATGATACAGGTGAGCTTAAGACCCAGTTGGGTAGCTCGGCGCTACCGATACTGCCTTCGGGAGGGCGGTTTACTGGTAACACTTTATAATAATAATAATAATAATTGTATTTGTATAGCACTGTGTCATACAAGGCATGTAACTCAAAGTGCTTAACAAATGGGAAAAAACATTGTTAGAGATAGATTTAAAAGGAGAGGTATAGAGGAGAGGCAGAAAAAGCAAGAAGGCAGAGGAAGAAGAGATAGACAGAGAATGTAGAGTCATAAGGTCAACGTAGGTTAGGACCAGGATTCTTAGATGTGTAAGGTCCATAGTGGCTGGGCCTATCATAAGTCATAGATAGTCACACAGAGATTGGGCGCTCAGGTGCGGCCCCTGGTGGCATCAGGGGTGAGGAAAAACTCCCTTTCGCTTGATTCATAGTTTGTGAGGGGGAAAAAAAAAGCTCGGTGAGGTCTGAGAAAAAAGACCCCCTGTAGTCAGGAAGAAACCTCAGGCAGAGACCAGCGGCCACCTAGGGGAGCCCCCTGCCAGGGCTGGATTGCGAGTAGCAAGGGCGCTGCGGCGGCTGGGACACTATATATATTATAATATCGACTCCTTGTTAAGCATTAGTTATGCATTTGTTAAACATTATTCAAACCTTAGATAACCCTTTGTAAAACATTGGTTAACATGATCTCTTCATTCTTTCCCATTACTCAATCATTAACATACACTGTTAATGGTTTTTGATACTGATACATGTGTGTGAGAGAGTCGGGGAAGGATTGGCAAATGATACAGAAACCATTCATCATTTGCCAATCCTTCCCCGACTCTCTCACACATGTATCAGTATTGAAAACAATATGCCAATGATTAAGTAATGGGAAATAATAAAGAGATAATGGTTAACAAATGTTTAACAAAGGGTTATCTAAGGTTTGAATAATGCTTAACAAATGCATAACTAATGCCTAACAAGGAGTTGGTATTATTAAGTGTTACCGGTTTACTAATGTTCCACGCCACACTCTGCTAGTTGGCATCTGTTACACTAGCTTACATACCTGTCAACTTTAAGCTCCCAAAATTCAGGAAAATTCCCATATTTTAAGCCAAAATCCGGGAAATTTTCTAAAGGCCAAATTCTGACAGTCAACGGGCTGACAGAGACGGATCGGGCGTTACGTTCTACTCTGCTTTTCAGCGCACGTGCATGTCTAAAATCCCTCAGCACACGTTTTACATAGTGCAAACAATGCAATGGAAACAAAACAATGAAATGACCGCAATGAGTTTCTTCTTGTTGTTTTATCGCATAAGTTGTCTGTTCGTGCAAAACTTTGCGCTGGTGCAGGTAGTGATTAGGTTAATCGCATGATTCACTGTTCCGAGGTTTTATGTGTTGCATGAACTGATGGTTTCTGAGGAAAAGAGTGGGCGCACAAGCGCTACGGAGCTCGAGGGTGACAGCTCGTATTTTCAAGGAACTTCAATTCTTGGTGGCATCTGGCATACAATCTTCTGGCAGGTAGCTTCCCGGGAAATTAGGGATGGTTGACAGGTATGCTAGCTTACCCCTCCCACTCTAAAATGGCAATGGTGGTTACATAAAAAGCACATCACAAACAAATGCAGAGAATAGGCTTCTCTCATTTCATTTTATTCAATATTCCAGTATCTCAAACACCTACAGTTAGTTATGTAGGCCTACAGGTACTGGGCTTTAAAATGTTACCTCTTAAAGAAACCACTTAAAGAAACAGTCCACTGTTCAGCTCTGATCTGTACAGAGCCCTTAAAATGGCATATGAGAGTAAAAAAAACAAGCGATTCTCTTGCCCACCAAACACTTTCTCGTGGTCACCAGAAACATTCTGGTGCCCACCAGAAACTTTCTCGTGCCCACCAGAAACTAAATTTTCAGGTGTGCACGCAAAAGTTTCTGGTGCACACGTGTAACACTTAGGTAGGGTTTTTATTTACTCTCACATGTCATTTTAAAGGCTCTGTAGATCTGAGATGACTTAATGAGTTCCTCTCTGGTGTTTCTGCGTGCCAACAATTGGTATTATTTTTGTGGCATTTGTTTTTACTGAAAAGCTGCCAACAAGCTAATTTTACAAGATGAAGAATATCTCACCAATGGTTGCTTTGTGGAGATATAGAAAGAATGTGCATTGATGAATGATTATTCATGTCACCTAAAACATTTTTCATGTCTTTTCTTCCATTAGTGCCTGACGTGTTGCGGATTATACTTGTTGGAAAAACTCACGCTGGGAAGAGTTCAACAGGAAACACCATCTGTGGAGAAGAGGTCTTTAAAATTAAAACCACAGAAATGGACACATCCAAATGGATTCGTATGGAAAGGACAAACTTTTGTGGTCAACCCCTGTCCATAGTGGACACTCCAGGTTTGTTTGAGCCAAGTAAATCCAATGATGAGGTGAAGAGAGCAATTGCTGATGGTGTAGCATTATCTGCTCCTGGCCCTCACGTGATACTGGTGATAATTAGACCAGGCAAATTCACAAACGAAGAGCAGGAAGCTGTGCGTATGCTTCAGATGATATTTGGGGAAAACGCTGCACATTACACCATGGCCCTGTTCACCTGTGGAGACGATCTGGAGGCAGATGGAGTTCTCATAGAAGATGTTATTCATCAAAGCTCACATCTCCGTACCTTCATCAATCAGTGTGGTGGAGGATACCATGTCTTCAACAACAGAGCTAAGGATCCCTCTCAGGTCAGAGAGCTGCTGGAGAAGATCAACACAATGGTGCTGAGGAACGGAGGGTCCTACTACACCCAGGACGTGCCACAACAAAGTCTCGAACCTGAGTGCCAGGATGAGTTTGCTGCTGCATTCGCTATTGGGCGTGCTATTGGAGGTGTTGGAGCTGCTGCCGCGGTTGCTGCTGGAGGCGTTGTTGGAACTCTGGCTGTTGTGAATACTAGTGGAGCTGTTGTTGCCGCAGTTGTTGTCGGGGTTACTGTTGGGTTCACCATCTCTGTAGGCGGTGCTGCGGCCGTCGTAGCTTTCGCCGCTGTGGGAGCAGCTGCTGGCGGCGCTATAGCCGCAGTCGCTGCGGGAGCTGTAGCAGTCGCTGCTTCCATGTTTGCAGACGGAGGACAGTTTTTCGGAGCTGTTCCCGTAGCCGTTGGAGCTGCTGCTGGGACTGCTTCTGGTGTCGCTGCTGGCGTTGCTTCTGTTGGAGCCGTTGTTGTGAAAGCTGCCGGGGCTGCTGGCGTGTGTGGTGCCATTGTGGCTGCTGGAGCCACTGCTGTTGTTGCTGCTGTTGAAGGTGAGATTGTCGGCGTTGTTGGAGTCGCTGCTGCTGTAGCTGCGGTTCAAACGGCTGCCGGAGCTGTTAAAGATGCTGCTGCTGCAGCGTCTGCTGTGAGAGCTGGTGCTGTGGCTCCTTCCACTGCAGGTGCTGTTAGAGTTGCCCCTGATGTACCTGCAGTTGCTCCCGGAGTTGCGGCTGGGGCTGCAGGAGCTGTTTGCGGAGCTCTTATTGCTGTTGGAAATGTTCTCAAAGCAGTTGGTGCATTTGGTACCGTGGACAAAGTTCTCTCTGTAGCATTCGCGGCAGTGACAGCAATCCTTCCAGTTGCTTATCTGACAAAGACATTGTGGTTGAACAGAAATAACTAGAGTCACTTTTATGCTAAGCATATGTGCAAGGTGGTGCTAAAGCACATGCCCCTTATTTACTCTGCTGAACAAAAAATGCTGTTTTTGGAGGGTTTTTTGGAAGTTTGTTTTCACAATGTACTGTGGTCCATGTTGGCATGAGCATCTAGTAATGCTTGATGATTAAAAACGTGTCAATGCCACATATATAATGTCAAATATAATACAGCCTCTATAGCCCAAGGTAGCTGGAAGCTGCACATGCCATCTGCCCTGTTCTCGAGCACCGCCCCCCCAAAATGTCTGTGCACGACACTGATGCTAAGTGTACCTACAGTATATGAAGACATACAGACATTAACAATAATCTGTTGAATGCAATTTGAATCTTGTGTCATGCAATTTACAATAAAGTACAATTTGACTTTGACCTTAGACTTAATTTTTTTCTGTGATTCATTTGATTAATGTGTTGTGTGCCTCTGGCTTTTCCCCACCTGCAAGGAACTATAGATGCTTGAACAAGTAAGGCACAAGATGGATACTGTGAGCTTCTGAGCTTTTCCTGGCACACACATTTCCAAAGACTTCTCAAAAAAGAGCATTAGTCAGACATGTTTTATGATGTCATGTAGGCCTATATTCTAAACTGAAATAAAAAGAATATAAAAAAGAGCATTAGTCGAAAGAGTTTATTTGCAGATGTGCTTCTTTTTGGAATTTGAAGGCGATTCATCGTTTCTCTTAAAAGTGCCGTTCTGGCCTGAGGTTACTTTTATTACATGACATACGTTGCCATTTAATTAATCAATGAATTACCTGTATTTAATGCCCATTTTAAGCATTTACTTCAATTGTAAATAAATGAATGACACATTTAATTAATTATTTGTTGGTATATTTATGTATTTAACCGTGACACGATGCATCCTCCACACAAATAAAAAGTAAACTACTGTATATTCAATCTAACCTGGTTCTCATGCGATGGTTGTTTTAAGATTTGCAGACCCTCGTGCGAGCTCACGAAGTTGACCGGAAATGCACGAAGGGTCTGCATGATATTCAATCAAGATGAAAATGAAACTGTGCAGACTCAGCAGACTTGAGGCATCTGTTAAGACAGACTGGACATGGGTACCTGTGAAGACAAGCAAGGACTCAGAAATGGTAGTGTGTGTGTGTGTGTGTGTGTGTGTGTGTGTGTGTGTGTGTGTGTGTGTGCGTACGTGTGCGTGTGCGTGTGGATGTGCGTGTGTATGTGTGTGTGTGTGAGAGAGAGAGAGAGAGAGAGAGAGAGAGAGAGAGAGAGAGAGAGAGAGAGAGAAATCTCCTCTTGAAACTCCAGTTTTAAAAAGCTGATTAATGGTGTTTTATTGTTTGTCCACAAGCCGCGTTTGTATATGTACTGTAAATGGATGAAAACATATCCACTTTTAAAATGACCCGCATCCGTGTAATGAAGCGCTCAGTGGTAGGCTATGAGCTGCAGTGCTTGTGATGGATGTAAGAGGTCAGGTTACAGACCTGGGGTGAATTTCTCGAAACCAAAGTTGCTTACTACATTAGCTACTTCGTTGCTTTCAATGCATTTTCCCATTGGCAACTACCGAAGTTGCTAACAGGCTAACAACTTCCCTTTTGAGAAACTCACCCCTGGCTGAGATTGTCCTCTGTGGTGTGTTGCGGAGTCAGCTGTACTGTATGTGCTAACAGCATGTGGTGATCTGTATTGGCCTGCAGGGTTTCCCTCAGCACTTAATACTGTAGTTCAGTGGTTCCCAACCTTTTTCTTCAGGGACCCATATTTTTACTATTGTAAGCTTTAGTGACCCAACTGCAGGAGAGGGAGTCACACGATACTCTGTTTCCTGCAAAAACTCATTTTAGTTATCATTTAATTCCTCAATTCGTCATCGATAGAATATAGAATAAACGTTTAATGTAGCGCTTACATTTTGATGCTTCTATGCGTAAATTAGTTTAGATGCTATGTCATTTCTTCAACATGGGCTATATATGGTATTAAAATTAAACCTCTTAAAATCAAGAGGGCTTCACGACCCTTTAAAAAAAAAAAAAAATTCTTAGCTCTTATTTATTATGTATCTGTCCTGTCTTCCTGTTATGTGTGTATGACCAGGTGGCACTCAATTTCCCCTTGGGGATTAATAAAGTCTCTCTCTCTCTCTCTCTCAATAATGACGACTTTTTAACCTGCTCTTTTGTGCCTCTTTTCCACTGCCAGTGAGAAGTGCCGGTGTGTGGCACTTCTCTTTTCCTTCAAGTACTTTACTGGTTGCCAGCACCTCTGTATCTGGTGTGCGTGTGTGCACCTCCACTCATATACAGGCTTTACATACCCAACTGAAACACTAGCACAAAGCCCACCATTTCCAAATGTATCTTGCACATCATCTGCATCCTCTCTCTCGCTATACTCTCATTGCAAGGATTTTTTTTAATGCAAGGCAGCTCATGTTATCCAAGAAGAAGATCGATCAGTAGCTACTCTAAGTAGGCTACTGGCCCAAGGGAACATCCCTAGGCCTATATAGATGGTTTTTTTTCTGCTGACCAACCATCTGTTTACAAGGCCTATTGTCTACAAGACACTGTAGGCCATAAATTGTGCCATTCCCCTTAAATGTAGCTGTAATGTAGGACCAAAAAGCAGGTGTGTAAAATTATTTTCTTAATATTCCAGGACATAAAGAACAGATGTAAAAGCAAGGATGATATGTGTGAATTCCTACAGACAGTATGTGTTCATCTTTGTCAGTGTGCATTTGAGTTAGAGGCCTAATTTCTGCATTATAGCCTATGAATCAGTTGAAGCCTGCTTTTCCCTCCTTTCGTGTAGGCTATATGCAATATGTTTTATACAGTATGTGGCTGTCCTGAATGGCCTGTGTCTTTACCCTCTACTGAGGAAATTATGTCAATTATATTATGTCAATTATTTGTCACCTTCCTTTGCAGTGAAATATCACCTCGTTTTAGTGCATACCAATCTGTGTGGCTCATTATGATTAATAATTTATGGAATACCTTCTACTTCTGCGTCTCCTCTATTGCTACTCAGTCATACTGTTTGTACTGTATGTAGGCTAGTGTATGTGGAAATAGAAAGGACACATGTCACTGATTGTAGAAATCGTACTATTGGTGTATTGGTGTGTAATTATAACCAGACAGATATGGAGTTAAAAGTAAGTTTATTTGATCATGATAGTGATTTACGTTGATCACATCTCAAATAATCTCCAAAATGAGTGGTGAGTGATGATGGTGATCTTCTGGCGTTCAAAGAGGGAAGAGCAGGAAGCCACTGAAGGTGCTGTAGTTACTACTAGTATGATCAGCGAGACTGTCGGTTCCTGGTAGCACCATGTTTACTCTATCTCCCTCCTCCAGCTGCAGAGTCAGGCCACTGGGCAGATAGGTATGATGTCCATCATTATCATGCTCATACAGAAACATAAGCCATACTCCATTCTTATGCATGATGATACCCATGGAGCGTGACTTTAGGTAATCCATAACAGTGAACCTGAAGTAGTAGACCCCCCTGACTGGAGCTGTGAAGAAGCCAGTTGTGCTGCTGTAGGCCTGTCCAACATTGGTGATGACTCTACTGAACACTAAGTTCAGGTCATTACTCCCAGCCTCTATGGGTCCTGAGGCCCATGGAGCTGCTGAGAAGGCCACCTTGGGTGCTGCTCTGATCTCATTCTCCAGATTCTCCACTTCCGTCTCAGTGGCTGCCAGTCTGTTTTTCACTGCTGTCAGCTCTGCCTCTTGTGCTGCATTTTCCTTCTTCAGATTGTCTATTGCAGTTTCACTAGCAGCCAGTCTGGTCTCCAGATCAGCCAGCTCCTGCTCATGTGCTGTGCTGTCCTTCTTCAGCGCCTTGACATCTGTCACAGTGACTTCATTGGCCGTATTTAGGTCCTGTATGGCAGACTGCCAGCCTGGGCTTTAACAATGCCAACTCTGCCTCTTGTGCTGCATCTTCTTTCTTCAGATTGTCCACCTCCGTCTTCATTTCTGCTTTGGTGTCCTGTAGCGTCATCTCCAGAGCCTCAACTTTATTCTCACTGGCTGCCATACTTTGTCTCAACTCTACATTCTCTGCCTCCAGAGCCTCAACCTTCCTCTCACTGGCTGCCAGCCTTTGTTGCACTGCTACATTATCTGCCTCCAATAGCTTAACATCATCTTGGGTGTATCTTAGCATTACCCTCAGTTCCACCACCATGTCTCTGAGTTCCTTCAGTTCAGCAGAGACGTCCAGGTCGGTAAAGACTTCTGTCTGGACTTCAGTCAGGGTGCTCTGAGTCTGAGCTCCACACATGAAGAACAGCAGCATCAGCAGTGAGATGACAGCCCTCATCTTCCTCAAGTAACTGTAAAATAAAACATTCAACAGACTGAGTATCTCACATTTGTGTAAAGAGTCATTACTGACCTGTTAGCTAAAATGCCAAAATAGTGAGTGGAGGTTAAAGTGATACTGTCCCATTTTTGGCAATAAGCTCATTACACCTGCTTGCGACTAGCTGGTCTCATAGCACTCAATGTTAGCTGCTAGCTTGGAGGTAAAATTTGCACTGCAGTACTCAGAGAACGGCAGGAAGTACAGGAGAAAGGTAATAATCTATAATTTAACTCAAGGGGAGGTTTAATATGAGCTAATTTCCAAAAACGGGTCAGTCTCCCTTTAAACTACACTGCACGTTCACTGTGGACGGCAGTAAACGTCCGACTTTCGCCCACACATGGGTGCCTGTGACGCTGTGAAATTTAAGTTTTGTGGAGTAACGAAATTGTCTGAAATTAATCAAACTCACAGCAGGTAACGATTTGCAGTGAGAATGCGCCTGGACCTCTGACTGGCCTCACTCTTACTGGACAAAAAAGGCACATCACATGATTCAAAGTAAAGGAGCTATGCTATTGGTTAGCAGCTATGACCGTTTATTGGTCACTTTCGGTTAATTTATGCAAACCATGTTTGTCCATATCATTATGCAATTATGATTATTACCTCCGCCAAGGAGGCTATGTTTTTCGGTCACGGTGGTTTGTTTGTCTGTCTGTCTGTCTGTTTGTCAGCAGGATAACTCAAAAACTAAACAACAGATTTGGGCAAGACTTTGTGGAGTTGCTGGTAACCATTCTTTCCCATTGCTAGCCAAGAAATCTAGACACCCCTAGTGACCGCAAATTGAATTGCGCACAGCATGAATTTTGACATTCCAGTTTCTAACTCCACAAAAAGAAGGCAGAAAGACTTTTAAAAAATAGGGTGTAAGATAGGCAAATGTTTTATCAAACAGCTTCCTTGGCGGAGGTCTGCACTCTGACAGTGCATTCTAGTTATTACTAATAGACTTAAGATGTTCATTTACTTTGTATATTCACATCATTCTTATAAGCTGCACTGTGATAGGGCTATACCATGAATGATGTGAATTTATTGAGGAAATTATTATTTTATTATTTATTTATTTAAGAGAGCGCTTTTAATATCACACCACACAATGTACCCACACTGACAGGAACCATGCATTTCATGTAAATAAAGAATTGAAAACCATACACTATATTCTGCACACAATATAACCAGCACACAATATACACTATATTCAGTGATGTATACAGTACTGGACTAGAAGAGTGATTAAGAACAAAAGTTCCTGCTGTGTAAGTTACGCCTAATGGTATATATATATATATATATATATATATATATATATATATATATATATATATTACAATAGAATAGCTCGGCTGCATCATTCTTTAAAGCTTTCACATAAACAGGTTAAAAACGGCCTACAGGTTAACTTTGTGCTTTACTTTTCATTCAAATACATCTTCAGTACATACAAAAATGTACTGGAGTGAAAGTATTCAATTTATAGTTAATATCTTGTGAAGTAGAAGTGGAAGTAAGGGGAGAAAATATACTCCAATAAAGTACAGATACTCCATTTTAGGGCGTATTCACACCTACCCCGTTTGGTCTGGACCAAACGGACTAGAGAGACTATACAGATGCGTACAATATTATACACGATACACACGTTGCTGTTTAGAATCTGTTGACTCATGTTCTTCACATCAGCCTCCAATCATGCCTGCAGGGTCTAATGGAGCTCTCTGATCACTGCGCCCTCATCATGCTGCACCAGACACCCTGTTTCGCTTCCAGGAGCTGTAGAAACAATGAGTAAATAAATACCTCACCATGCACCTCATATTGACACAACAAATATATAAATGAGCAAGTCGTATTGGTCACAATGAGGCTAATCTTGCGCTCTTTCAGTCTTCTGTATGTGTACTTCGGATTTGCCTCCAGGCGCAGCTGTTAAGGCAGTGGTCATTCCACACAACCACACTATCATCGGACATCAGGTCCCTTGTAGATTGCATCTTCACCATCCTGCAGGACGCTACGTCTCCCTGCTAGGAGCTGTAGGATGAGCAATAAATAATCAATGCATGCAATTTGCCACACAATACACAACAGAGCACAACACAAAACTAACATAAAGGCTAGACTATTTACTGTTTATACACAGATGTTATGTAATCGAGCTGTGCACACATTGACAGTCTTCAGGGTCTGCAGCACTGTGTGTTTGTGTGTGTGTGTGTGTGTGTGTGTGTGTGTTTGAGCCAACAATGCACACGCAGTCAGTAATAACGTAGGCTTAGAAATGGTCTATTGCCCTGACTACAATCTTGGCTAGTCTTACCATCTTCCTTCTGGAGCGGCTTTTAGTAGTAGGCCTACGTCTAACATGCACCAAAAAAAAACAAGAGGAATAAATAAAATGTGCAGCTGCAAAAGATTTACTAAAGGACAAGTGCACTATTTTGAACATTAAGCCCCTTTTTTGAGTTGTCTACAATGCTTTACATTTGCATGCCCCCCCATTGTTTGTTTCATGTTTGCTGCTGTCTCTGTAATTTGGATTTTGTCTCAACCAGATTAAGAAAGGCCTTCTATGGGCATGACCAAATCTGTTCTTAAAACCACACTTAACATTTATTTTCAATAATATGAAACTCACCAACTCACCACATGTTCAGGAGTATTCACTGGTATTCCATAACAATTTCGTTTTGCATTGCCCCCCCCCCCCCCCCCCCCAGCCAAACTTCTGTGCCCCCCCCCTGGGCCGATTCACCTAAACATTAATATGCAACAAATTAGGTTTTTTGAATACAGTAAATATAAAGTATAAGATAAAATGCTACCACTGCTTAACCACCATAGCCCTAATAAAGAAATAAATGAATAGGCTACACTATTTAGACATTGTCAGCAGACCTAAATGTGAAATAATAAGTGAACAGTGATCCCTTGAAATAATGGGATTGTCCCGTATTTAGAAACAAAAGTAATGTTCCTTATAGAGCTGAAACTGTGCCCACAATTTGGTTTAAATGCAGGAAGTTGCATCTAAGAAATACAACATTTTCTGGGGGAGGACCCCTACACCCCCCACCAAGGTACCCCCCCATACTCCATCAATTGCCCGTCCAACAACTTGGTTCTGTAGCTGGCTCTGATAGTGTCACTGCCTACTTCTCTCAGGGCTGATAGTATTCAGGCTCCATGCCTGATTTCAGGCTTAACACAGAGTTTGCAAGAATAAAAACATTAATAATAATTAGCCATTAGGTTATTCTTATCTCAGAAAGTGTTAATAGTTCAGGGTTTTCTTCTACTATCAGGCTTGAATAATGGTCATACACAGGCTATTAAATGTTTGAATAATGTGTCAAAATAGGCCTACGTTACGTCACTATGCGTTAGAGCAGGGAAAAAAGTTCAGGCTCAGGATTTTTTTTCACTCTCACCCCTGTTTTCTGGATATTTAGACACGCCCTCCCAAGTGATGTCGAGGTCCAAGTAGAGGAACACCACTCGTCCATGGCATTCCTGCTGAGAATGACAGTTGATAACCATTGGGATAAGAAAAAGTTGACCTTCCTGTCTGTCTTCCTGTCCGTCTGTCTTGTCCTGTCCTGTGAAATAATGTTTAAAGCTATATTCTTGTCTGTGCCTCAGCGTGGTTGACAAGACCTTTGTTATGACTGGTCCAGTGGTGTAGTCTATGTAGAACGCAGGTATACACAGTATACCTAGGCCTACTTCAACATTTCAGGGATTTCAGTATACCCACTTAATATTGATCGAACCATTATTTAGAATAGCACAAATATATACAATACCCACTTCAAAAAATGCTCAAATATACAGTGTACCCACCACAAAAAAGTAGACTACACCACTGGACTGCTCGATGGACTGTTTTCGAGCATGTTTATTGCACAACCGATTACTTAGATCTTTCACATTGGCCCCAGCGCTTAACATAGGTAGCGTTTTTCGCTAAAAATCTCAAAAATGAGCTATTGTAACTCTGTAGTGTGCCTACCTTGGACACGACACTGTACTAAGAGTCGCCTGACACACAACAGTAACCCACTACACCCTAACACAGAACAATCACACACGACACCCTACCTATCTACCTGTGATGGCTGCTTTGTACTACCTTGGACATTTTTACTGCACTGAGAGACTCTTAACACAGGACAATCACCCAGGACTTTTACTGCACTGATTTTCTATGTGCTTTTGTGTGTGTGTGTGTGTGTGTGTGTGTGTGTGTGTGTGTGTGTGTGTGTGTGTGTGTGTGTGTGTGTGTGTGTGTGTGTGTGTGTGTGTGTGTGTGTGTGTGTGCGCGTGCGCGCTTGTGCATGTGTCGGGGTCAGCTCTATGTTCCCACAGCCCATTGGTCCCACGACCCATTGGTCCCACAGCCAAATGGCCCCAGCTTATTCCTTCTGCTCCATGTTCCCTCAGTTTTAAGAAATTATTCAAATATAGGCCCTATGCTCTACAACTCCATGTTCCCACATTTCCAATTAAACTAAGAGAACCAATAGGCCTAAACAACAATGTTAAAAATCTTAGTGCTGTGGGACCAATGGGCTGTGGGACCAATGGGCTGTGGGAACATAGACACGCTCCCCATGTGTCTGTGTGTGCTTGTGTGCGTCATTGATTGACTGTGGTTCAACTACAGCCTAGAGACAGCTGAGAAATGTGAAAAGATTTAAAATATATGTGTTATTTAAATTATATACTGGTAACGTCAGAACGGCCTAAAAACATAAGAATAAGTCACTTGCGGGAGCTATTAAACATTTGCCTGGACATGGTGCATTTAATCTACTGAACATGCACATTAAAATACATTATAGGCCTACCCTGAAATCAGGGCAGTCTGGAAGATCGCTCTCTGTATGGATATCACAAGTAGACCTAGGCCTACAAAAAAGAAAACCCACATTATTAACATTACATTACCACAGTATTTATAGTTTTTTACAGTTTACATTTAGGTTCAAGAAATTCAAAAACATTTTTAACAGGCCATTGTCTTGTTTATTTGGCAAGATTACTGTAGGCCTACGCCACTCGGCCGTTTGGAAACCACTTAGATTTTATGGTCTAACTGAGAACCTTATTGGCTTATATGGCTTTCGGGAAAACTGACGGCACAATATCCAATTCCATTTCCACAAGTTAAATTGAATTAGCTGTTTGTTTCTTCCATTTCTTTTACGGTTGACATCTCTGGATATCTTTGTTCAAGTCACTGGAGCGAAACTAGTAAATCCTAAAGAGTTAACCCGAGAATGGGAATAAACACAAACACAGCTGATTTTTAATGTCCGAAACAATAGACACACACAGCTCTCAGTATATGTGATGTAACTAGCATAGCACGCTAACGGTAGCCTTGTACATCTAAGGAAAGAAACAACAACTGAGTATGTGCAATGCCAAGTAATTTAACAGCACCCAGTAGGCCTATACCGATAGTATACAGATATCACTGTTTCACCATGCTGCAATTAAGATGCTCTCAGTCACCAATTAATTGGCTGTGGGTGCTGAAACTACTTACCACAATAACAGCCAGTAAGGGAGACCGGGGTAAGATGCCACGAGGTAAGATGAGCAGCCACCCCCTTTTTCTCGAAAATGGTGAATACATTTTAACATGTCACCACATTCTAAGGTAGTGGAAATCCTTTTCTAACACCTGTGAAAAAGTGAAGCATGTACCAAATTTGGCAAGAGAGATATTTGTGAAAATGTGTTTTTTTGCTCTTTAAGTGAATTCCATGTAGACTATAGCCTATTCAAGACATGGATGATTTAGAGCAAACAAAACTAGAACCATTTCTGGTCTCATCATATCTGAAATGTGACTTAATAAGCTGCTATATGAGTGATATTTAAAGTCTTTTGGCGCTTTTATGATAATTTTATAAGCATTTATTTACATATTTTTGGCATCAGGGTAAGATGAGCCTTTCGATACGGGGTAAGTTGAGCCGCTTATCCTAATGGGATGTGTAATGGTTGAACACCATGTTATATTTGAGCATAATTTCTTTCATACCCAGGTGAGTTGAGATGAATGATGCATGTTTTATGCATGTTTCAGCCAACTCAAACAATAATATTTACTTTTTTCTACATTGCACTCTACATTGTTTGACACTGTATTCAAACAAAGCTGTAAAGGCCCACAATATGTATTTTTTGGCATAGTTATGTCGCTTTAGTCGTTTAATTTCACAGATTCATTAGTTACATTTGTTATAATAAATAAAACTTGTTTAGCTGAGATTTTAACCTAGCCTCAATTTACCCCAAGCAGTGGCTCATCTTACCCCGTAGAAGGGGTAAGTTGAACCACCTGGAAATTTTTTTTTTTTTTAAAGGCAATATAATTTTAACCATGAAAGTTTATCGATTAGTTTTTGCTGTAATAGTGACAGGACACTTTGAAATTTGCTATGATGTGAAAAAGTTAACCAAATACACCTTCATCGCTTGGCTGTGACAAAAAATGTAAAAAGTGGCTCATCTTATCCCGGTCTCCCCTATTGACTAAAACGTACTTGCATGTATGTAGCTCCTTTTCCGTTGGTACATCAGTAGCTATTTTTTCCCCACATGGCTGAGAAACGACGAGGCTGGAGGAGCATGGTATTCTCCTTGAATCCAACAGGAAGTCGTTCGTATTGGCGGTTCTCGATGAGGATTCTGATTGGCTTGTCAGGAATTTGCATTGTGCGAAAACTGGCAACCAAATGCTTAGCATAGTTTAACCAGAGATTCTAAGAGTAAAACATTTAAAGGGGCTCTATGTAGGATTAAAAGTTTACCGGTAATTAATCACTGTCCCGAGTCAGCCGGTGCTTATTTGAGTCATTAGTCATTAGAACGATGATTCTCGCGACCACTGTCACAATCCGCTGTCAGAAAACCCCAAATGTAACTTGAGACAGAGCGACCCGGTCGAGTGTCGTGGGAAACACTTCTCGAAATAGATTTATCCGTAATCAGATTTGTATCAACTGAGTGCTGGTATTCCGTGATGAAAAACATTCTCACAGCGAGTTTATTTAAACTGCAATTTTTCATGACTGTGTAGATTTTGAGATAGCATGCCACACCGCGCAAACTACCATCCTACATTGTGCCCCTTAAAGCAGAGTGGCCCAGCACAGTGATGTTTTCCTCAAGAGCAGGGATGAGGAACCTTAGCCTTAACCTTCATTTAAAAAAGCCAAGGGCCATACTATGAACACAAACCAGGTTTCCCCCTGCACTTTAGGACTATATTGAAGGCAGCCACCTTTACAACAGACTTCATAAAACATGTCATATTTCATGTGAAACTGCATTTCATTAAAGATGTATCAGGGTCCCCTGGGTCATAGGTTTCCCTCATATGCTCAAGTGCCACATGGAAGAAAGAAATCAGGAAGAGAGCACCCCCCCCCCCCCAAACACACACACCCACACACACACACTCAAATTATAAGCATACAAACTCTGTATCATGAGGATATCTAGCCTGATTATCATCAATGTTCTGACGTTCTGACCAAGAGCATAACAATTGACATTTCCCAAACAGCATGGTAGACCCGCCTCCCTTGGGTTGCTTATGTTTGTTTGCTTACCGACAAAGTGGGAGGAGATCCTGTATTTTCAGGAAATCAGAAAGTACTCTTGACCTGACTAGTTGCAACGCTGAAAGTGTTGCGTCACTAGGAAGGGCACAGCCTGGCTAGAGGATATCTGCACCTGACTTAAATAGTGGAGAAATACAATCATCACTGATAAGTTAGGGAGGCGGAATTGGAAGACGGGCGGAATTAGATGGCTGTAGGTTTGCTATCCACTTTTTATGCCATTGTTCTGTGAGTTTTTCTCACCTTTATGGGCGATTACCTTTGGTGCTCAAAGGTAACTCTTTCCCTTCCCTTGGCTAGACCAATTGGAACACAAAAATGGCACAAAGCCGAGGCATTTTAGACAAAAAAATGTGAATTTCAATGGCTCCAATCCCAGGCAGCCCTCCAGCAGAGGTTTGCATGCTTAGATGTCAAGTGTGTGATGTGTCATGAAACCCTGCTATTAAAGGCTCTCCTAAGTAGGAGGGGAGGGGCATGGGGAACAAGTTGCCTGGTCAATTTGCGACAATTTTGGGGAAAGTTTTCACT